>NC_060170.1:2340911-2444976 GCF_021292245.1 Micropterus dolomieu | reverse complement strand
TGGGTGAGGGAGGTTGGAGGACCCAAACGCAGGACGCAAGGCAGGAAGAGGTACAGTACAAAGGGGTTTTAATGAACGAACCAAAAGCGAGCACACTTGAGGTGAGTGGCTGAATACAGAGTCCAAAAACTAAAGTAGTCCAAGCAGAGATCCAAAGGGAGCAGCGTAACACGACCGGGAGACACGACAAACAACAGGAGACCTCACAGCAACTCCAGGAGACAGCATACAATGACCCGACAAAGACAAGACAGAAACACCAGGCATATATACACACAGGGACTAACGAGCAGGGCAGGAACAACACAGGTGAAGGACATGAGATTAACGAGGCAGGCAGAGAGAGACAGTGAGCAGAGGGAAATAGAGAGACGGACATGCAGGCAGAGTGACAACCGGGGGAACAGACGGAACACAGGTTACTGAACACAAGCTAAAAAAGATAACTATTTAATAAACAACAATATTAGACTGTTTCAAAAAACTATCCTCATCTAAACATATGAAGCAAGCCTGATGACATAATGATGAGAAAGGATTTTTCTGAGGCTGGATTTTTTTGTTATTACTTGTTACAAATGTCAATGGGATTCTGAATGAGCTTTTTCACTCTGAAGTTTGGTTTCACTTCTGCTCTATATATTTTTCTTTTAGATTAAATATTGTCCTTGATGTTTCCACTCATATTATCATGCATTAACAATTGAGAGCTATTGATTTATTATAATCAAGTCAAACCGGGTCAGCTATCCTTAGATCCTCCATTCAGATAAGGACAAACTCCTCAAATGGATTATTTTATGTTTGTTTTATTATCAGATTATAGATATAAAACATTTACCTATTTTTGTCATCTCAAATGTTTAATGTTTATCTTTTACCATTTTATTTTTCTAGCATCAAGGGTTGCTTCGATTCAAATATTGCATTTTATAAAGGAGTAAGAAGAAGTTTAAAGTTAATATTTGAGCTTCTGTCTTTTCTGAATGTTAATAATATAAGTGCGTCTGTTTAACTGATTATTAGTGTGGTAGTAAATAGTTGAATTACTTTGTAAGACAATTCTGTACGTGTTAATATACATGCTCTGAATTAATTTTCAAAGTAATGAAAACAAGTCATCTGTGTTAAAGATGGAAAACTACAAAGCCCTGTTTATAAAAACATTATTTATAAAAAAGTACTATTCTCACTTCCTTAAGCAGGGCTGTGCTTGGATGTATGGTGTGGCAAAAACTTGTGAACTCTTGGGATGAATAAAAGTCAATGAAAACATAGGCTAGTCCTGCATGCGGAGGCTGCAGGTGTGGCTGTCCTGCACATTCCTCCTTAGGATCTAACAGGATTGATGACAGCAGGGAGCACAGAGCAGCAATAACTGGCCACAGTGCTTGAAACACAGCAATAACCTGGCGTCCGGCATGAGCAGGTGCTGCAGGTACTGATCACTGACACATCCCTTCTAAGGAGAGGCTGAGTTGCGCAACAGGTGGATTTAAAGGTGCCCTGTGGAGATTTCTTGTAAACAAACAAACATTATGTTATGTTATGTTTACTGTCAGTGTCTCTCACCAAAAGGCATTGTGTGTATAATTGAGATCTAACGAACAGATTGAGTGCATTTCCCTCCTGATAAAAAAAACATCTGCAAAAACAATATTTAAGTATTTTTATATCCTGCATTGTTTATATCCATATTTACTTTCTAGCAGTCTTCTTCCCTGCCTTTGTTGGCACATTACAGTATATCTTGGTGTGTTACTGCCACCTTTAGGTCAGTGGAATACAGGCTACATGCACGCTACTAAAATGTAACAGAACAGATCTCCATCTATATTAAAACAACTGAAAATGACCATTCATGTACACTGAACATGCACAGGCCGGTGTAAAGAGGAAGCAGATTGTCTACTCCACACTTGCAGAAGATTTGACTATAGACGAAAGTACTATTAGAGAGGAACCAAGAATAGCAATGACGAATAACACCAGAGACTTTATTACATGGACCAACAACGAGGTGGAACTGTTACTGAAAGTAAGAAGGGAGTACAAAGCAGCTATGGCACAGTACAAGTGTATCTGTTATGCACAGTACAAAATAATTTAATAAAATTACCAAAACACTGTCAGAAGCATTATGTTTTTGCTTTGCATGACTGATAAAACCCAATAAGTCGGTAATCTTGCCTTTATTTTAAGGTACATTAAAGAAGCTAAAATCTATGCTTTTAAAATTGACAGTGGATCAAATGATGATGCTGTGTCCCTGGTAGTGACAAACTAACAGAGAATCATTACCAGCTCTGCAGTTCTTCTCAGCTGTTCTGAACTTATTCACTTTCAGCTCATTTTCCAGCCTGCAAACTCTGCTCTTGTCAATCTCCTTTTTAAAAAAGATCTGTTAAACCCTCTGACTAGTACCTGCAGCACCAGACAAAGTTAGAGACTAGCTGGTGAACATCTAAAGAGCCACATATTTTCATCAGGAGTTGGTAGAGACCAAACCAGAGTTAAAAAGACAGTGGATATCAGAAATCAGAAATACTTTATTGATCCACAAGGCAAAACTCTTGTGTCACAGTTGCAAAAATAAAGATGTACAAATTGCACATCAAGGCAAAAGGAAATAGGAATTATAATAGTAAGTTGGTGAGTAAAAAAATATATAAATATAAAGTATAAATATAAAGAAAAAATATTAATAAAAAACTATTATATAATATAATATCATATTATTATAACAGAATTGTAATGATGAACATAGTACTGAATAAACAGAAGTAGAATTGAAGCAGAAACTATTACACATTGAATATTAAAACAAAGAATATTGTACATTTAGCATTAAAACAAATTTTTGCACAGAATCTTGGACTGACATTAATCAGGGGAAAACAAACACGACTCCAAACAAATGTTAATGTTACTCTGCTTTGGCTGGATATATAAGAGGCACATTTTCAAGTGAGCAACTGTCTAGCAGTTTTTTGTTTATAGCTCATGGTGGTAAATGCAGTTTAAAGTAATATATAGTGTGTCTCTCACATATTGGAAAGTTGGAATTACAACAGTATTCAAAGTTGGAAAGACTGCACTCCGAAAGTTTCATTAGTCATCATTGATTTTAGAAAATGCACTTTCCGTTCCGTTTATCTCTCAAACCAGTTACACTTGTTGGCAATAGTGGTTATAAATTATCAAAGTAGTTGTTGAAATAAGTTTATAAGAAATGACAATTCTTTGACAAAATAATAAGTAATAGTTAAAGAAAATGTTAATAGTATGATATTTAAATGGACAAATGTATGTCTGGTCTGTTTATTTATCAACTTATGAGGTTTATTAAGAGGGAAAGTGCATGAGGGTATATGGTAAATAGACTGCATTCATTTGGCACTTTTCTACTCTGCCGACCACTCAAAATGCTTTACAACACATGCCAACACGTTCACTTATTCACACACATATTCATCACTAATGGCTGAGGCTGCAAAGCAAGGTGCCAACCTGCTCATCAGTAGCCGTTAGGGGTTCAGTGTCTTGCTCAAGGACACTTGGACACTTTCTCTGGAAGAGCAGGAGATCAAGGAAGGATCAGGAAGCTTGCGATTACTAGATGACCGCAGTCTGCAGAGTGCAGGCAGGATGTTGCAGTTACAGGCTAAAGATAACAACAAGGTCACAGAAGTAGCAAACAAGAGTACATAGAAAGTCCAAAATTGACTCTTCTTTTAGCATTTGATTTTATCTCCACCCACTCCTGAGAAACATATCTCACTCTTTAGCTGCTAGAGGATGATGACACCGTGAAACCAGTTAGACTGAACCAGTCAGTAGAGTTGTGGGCCGGAAAACCAAAACAATGAGTTGACAGTCTGACTGAGTAGAGCTGCGGGAAACTGCAGAGCTGGTAATAATAGGAGTCAGTTTGTCTCTAGGAGCATCTTTTTTCCTTTATTGATGTAACTAATGATTAGAGTGGCTTTAAGAAAACATGACCATTTTGCTTATAATGTCACTTGGTTGGATTTACCAGTCTTTATCATCTTGGCATTAGCTGTGACCAGAAAATTTTAAATTTTGGAAAATAAAGTCAATGCTGTTCATATTTCAACATGCACACTCATAACACTAAATATGTTTCATCACTATTTTGACACTTCTGGACTGTGTGTTCCAATAGACCCCTGTAGACTAGACAGACCACAATTGGAATGTTTCTAGGGAAGTTTAGTTTTTTAGTTAGCGTGTGTGGATATTAGATACAATTTTAGAATGGACATTTCAATCTACGTTGCAGAGAGCAAAGAATAATGTAATGTAACAATGAGATTTTTTTTATAAAGCAATGCCCAAAGGCTTAAGAAGGAGGTAAACTGAGCTTTGCAAATTAAAAGTGGGAATTGTGTGGAGTCACTTTCCATAACATCCCAGACTGAAAAGAAACAGAAAACCAAAAAAAGAGATGCAAAACACAGTGTTAGGAAATACTGTGCCAACAAATAAGTTTGCATTAAAAAACACACTTAGTACAATTAATGCAACAGCAGGATTTAGCTAAACATTACACAGGCCAGAGCCATCAACACAGATGCTGCCTTTCCCTCCAGTGAATCAGAGGTTTCTTAAACTGCACGATGCATATTTAGTACATTAGAATAAACAAACTGGTATTTCAAAGGGACTTTAGTGTGGGTGCTAGCGGTGTAGCCAACTGACAGAGAGTGTCCTGTTAGTGGGCAGGGGAAATGTGGCACCACAACACAGCGCTGCCTGTGATTCAGAGGGGGGAAAGTTATCACAGTAAAGCCGTAAACAGAAAACTTTCCAGGGCTCCCCTACGGGAACTGGGACATAAACACATCAAGATCACTGTGCCTGAGGCTGCTGGAAAACCAATATACAGTAAATGGAAATTAAGTCATTTTTAATCAAGAACTGACAGCACAGAAGGTATTGTATGTGAGGATAAGAAACAGGCCTGGCTAAAACTCTACCTTGTTGTAGCTCATTGCAGAATTTGTTTCCTTGCTTAGCAGCTAGAAGCATGCACTAATACCTGACAACAGATGATACTGAGGTTGATAGTCAACTGGATTGAGGTAATTTATTCAAAGTGCTCTTTGAAACCTCTTTGAGTATTGGGATGTCATTCAAATGTGTGAAAGTAAAGGAATTGGATCAACCTGGACAGACAAAATACTGTTGGAATCGATACGTCTCCAGTGAAAAATACCACAAATTCCAGTTAGATCTGCACATGGCAACGATGGCATGATTAAGGTCAGGGAAAGACCATGGTTATGGTAAATAAATTATGGCTAAGGTATGGTTAGCAGTAACTAAAACACTAGACTTCCTATAACTTAATTTTTTTAGCTGATATTTACTGGTTAATCAAACAATATTAAAATGAAGAAGAACACTTGCTACGGAGGCTATCTGACTCTTGAATGATAAACCTTAAGTTAAGCCTTAAATTAAGGCACTTCTTAACTTATGTGTGTAGTTCAAATTCTATCAGAGAAGCATGTTTTTATCCATATTGACTGTTTTCATTTTTAAAATGTTTGGTTGTTTTAATTTTTAATTATTTTATTCTCTTCCCAGTTTCTACAACCTCTTCTCTAATACTATGATGATCCTATTTCCCCACAGGGATCGTTGACCTAAGATTATGCTAAACCTCCAGTCTTACATACAGTAATTAATTTGATACCAACTGGTCTAATATTGCTCTATGTTAATCAGTCAACAATGTAGTCAACAATATTTCTATTCTGAAAAGTTCTCTTTATTCTACAGTGGTCCTGTTTTTATGTTCACATGAGCCTCAGTGACTCAACAGTGACACCTACTGCTCTACACAAACAAATCAAACCATCTCAATTCCACGAACCAAAGTCTGATGATGATGTTCTTGAGCTTGCTCATCAGGCAACACTTACTAAAATACATGCTCACATTAATATTGAATTACGCAATTACGTCTTCCTCACAAATATCAGAGGTGAGATTGGATGGCGTTCTTTTGTCTGGAGTTGAGGCTCTGCATCTGTCAGCATCTCAGATGTTTCAACAAATAAACAGATAAATCACAGAAAAATGTAGCATTTTCAAAGGAAAAAAATTGGCATCATGTCAGAGAATACTCTCAGTACAGAAAGTAAATAGGGATTTGCTTTAGTTACGTGCACCGCAACACGCATTCCATTTTTCGTTGAATGAATTAATCTAACATTTAGGCTTAAAATTATAATAAATATACAGTTCTTTGCAGAGGAAAAATCCTGTAAAGTGAGAATGCTTTCAAAAATAGACATGTTAATTGATTATATTTATTAATTAACAAAAGGCTTTGCTTTGTATTAAAAGATGCAATGTGAGTGAACACAAAACATCTAAAGCAAATCAATATGTGGTGTGACCACCCTTTGCCTTCAAACCAGAAGCACCTGCTGCCACTTTCTTCTCCCAGTTCCTGTATTCCTGTATTTCCGTGCATAGTTGAAGTCACGGCCTTGTTTCCATGTCGGAGGTATGGCTTTTTTGCCACAATTCTCTGGACAGTAGATTGTGGCCTGTGAAATACATTCAAGCTTCTGGCTGTTTGAAGACTACGGCTGGGAAAAGTGATTTGGACATACTAGCTCAACAGCAGATACACAAATACTATAAATATTGATAATAATGTGTGACTTTGCACTAGGGTATAGACATTTATGTGTAGTCCAGGGTTTTGGAAAAAGCACACTGAAAACCAAAACCGGAAGTCATCCTTAGGAGGGCCGTACTAGGACATAGATGCTAGGAACAGATGTCTGTTATATTCTGTTTATATAGTTCATGTATCTGTATTTAGCATGGCCTGTGAACACAAATATTAAGCATACACTATGTTTGGAATAAATATGTCATGCAAGTAAGTTCAAACTGCATCTACAAAGCTTTTAAGATTAAAAAAAAAATGAACTGACATAGTTGTGTGCCGATAGATTGTAAATTTCATCAGCTCCTCAGCGTTGCATTGTTCGTAGATTCATCCATGAACACAAATAATAACTAAATATTCTCAGTTATTGATCAGATTTTGGCAACATAAGCAGACAACCATCAAATGTTGCTGAATCCTGATTGGTGCGCAGAGGTATGTGACCTGACCCTACCCACATCCTACCAGTAAGAAGAGCACTGACAAAAACTACTGACATAAATCTCTAAGGTAAAATAGCCAAAACTGTTTAACTTTTGGCAGAAATGTTTTTGTGTATGTAGGACTCCATCACTCATGACTAAACCCCTTGTTTTCAGGTCCTCTAAAATTCAGTTAAGAAATCTTCCCCATTATCATGTTAGACTGATATAAGCCAGAAAGTGGTTTTACAACAAGCAGCTCTTTTGCCTATATATTTAATACCGTTGCTAAAAATACATCCAGCGTAGTCTCTTTCTTTCTAAAAACATACACAGAGCATGATGGAACTTACTAGACAATTTGACAAAGCAGTTGACTTTAGAGCCACCGCCTTCAATTCATTATGAGCAGCTGAGAAGGAATTCATTTAAGCCTTTCTGTAGGCTACTGAGGGCTGGTTAATCAGTGAAGTACGTGACCAAAACCCAGTCTCTACAGGAGATGTTGAAAACACTTAATAAAGCCAGTAGAAAAGTGTTGTGTTTGCGATGGTTATCGGAGTTGGCCTCTTTGGAAGCCGATGCCCACTCTCACTTTGCAGTTTCTCTTATGCATTAGCAGAGAGTGTTGATGGAGAAACGCACACATGGGCTGTAGACTTGTGTAGTCATGACCAACTGAGTGAGTGACTATCTTCAGATGTCAGCACTTTCAATTACAAGAGTTTCAAATCCGTGTGAGAGGACGGAGGTTGATTGGACTTGAGATACTGAGGCCAGAGTGTGAAAATGAAATGATGGTAATGAAGATTTGCACTGAACATGAAACACCAGAATGAGCAAACCTGAACAACAATTGACCCTTCACTAAGCCACGCCCCGAATACACAGCTGGCCAATCACAGCGCAGTATAGGACCCGCTCTAACTGAGGTCCAACACTTTCATGGATGCGCTCCATTGACTCTAATGCCGCATTCAGACCAAACACGAATTTTCTCCTCGTGACGCTTTCCTTGCGTGAGCACATTCTCTGCAAATGTTCACACACAAGGCGAGAGGGTGACTTTAGCACGATAACGTGAACAACAGCTTGCCATACAGCTGTATGAAAGTAAACATTTTGCTATGATTAAATACCAATAAATGGATTAAACTAATGCTGAAATAACTACAACATGATGCAGATTTGTTAAACATATGAACTGATGCTTTGTCAGGTCTGTCAGCAAGACAGCAGGGCAACAACTACTAAAATGTTTGTTTTCTGAATGGATCGATCAGGGCTATTCTATGCTAACTTGGTCACAGTAAAGTACAATGATAGCTGGAATAAAGTTACAGACACGTTTTCTGAGTTCACCAGGTAGTTCAACCTCCTCGCTTTCTTTTCTCCAAGTAATGTCCAGTTGTGTCATTGTTTTTATATAAATATGAAGTCGTAGTCCGATAGAGCTAACGACGACCGGATGTGCACACTGATGTGTTCCTTAGGTAAAATCAAAGAAAGAAACCACTAAAGTCTGTTATCATAAATTGCTATAGGCAATAAGTTAGTGTTGAGCTAATATTCGCTAACAAACGTCTAATTGAAACGCTGTTTAGACGCAGTTTAAAGTGTTAAAGTAATCGGTTTCATCAAATACGTTAACGTCAGAGACACAACAATAACACCCAGAAATCTGCACGGTATATCTATGGCCAAAATTGTAATTTAAGAGTTTATACGTTTTTAATTGATTGCATGAATGAACTCACTCCTGACCCCGACACTTTGGGCCTTTCTCATTTCCCAAATTTCCACCTCCTCAACTCCTCGATCCTCGACTCCTCGAGGCACATTTTAGTCCCGTCCACCTGAGATGCAAGCTCGAGGAGTCGAGGAGGAGACGCGAGGAGAGAGGAGTCGAGGAAACTGGCATTTAACAAAATGAGATGTCCTTTCCTCTGAGCCGTCATTTTAAAGCAGCGTCAGTTAAATACGACCTGTTGCACATCATCTGTCCACTGTTTGAGCTGTGATCTCTGTCAGAGCAGCAGACCAGCTTTTGGCACTAAAAGTGTAGAGTTTAAAAAGTTACAACAAAGCTGATATTTCTTACCAAATGTATTTCAGTGTCCACTGTCTTCTAAAATTGTAACCTGCTGGGTTTTAGGCCAGACGAATCATAATGCATCAGAATGTTGATTAAACATCCTCTTTGTAATGTGAAGAAAACTGACAACTCTTTGTTTAGTGCCAGAAGGACTGTATGCTGCAGCTGATCGGACTGATCTGATACATCAGGACAGATAACATAATACTCAAATGCATCACTGCAAAGTCTTTATTTGAGTTGTTTTATGATTCACTGTCTTGTTAAAATCTGTGTTCATTGTAGGTCTGAACAACAAAAGCCCCCCACACACAACTTTATTCATTTATTAGAAAGATCTGTCTTTCTTTTATTTCTCCCATCAACTTTTATTATGGAGAGACAGTTAAAGTCAGAGAGAGTCAGAGAGTCTGTGCAAGAAACTGTTTTACATAATTTATCATCATTTCTATTCAGTCACATGTGAAATCCTGTGTTTAGTCCAAATAGACAACGATAAAACATAGTACACTAAGGAGTTTCCCTGAAACATTTAGGCTAATAAATCCCAATACACCATGATCATATTCTGGGTTATTCAAAAAACGAATTTACATACAGAATCAATAGGCTAACTCTAAATGCAGATAACATAAGCATTGTGCCAGTAGAAATGATCCTGTGCCTCTGACCAGGACATCCAGTAGGCCTAATCTATAATTATTCATGTGCAGGTGTTTGTTAAACGGGTAACAGAGAATGATGCTGCTCTGCACTGATAACTGTGAGACTTTATTAGTACCAACACAGTGCAAGTGTGCAGATACAAACTCCATCAAAAGTCTCTACAGCTGATCCAACTGTGATCAGCTTTCGCAATCATCAGAAACGGACGTCGCAGAGGAAAGAATGTCTCATGTCTCTAAAAATATATTTCCTCGTTCCTTCTCTCCTGGCTTGGTTTCCTTGCATCTCTCCATGCATCCCCGGTGGGCGACAAGAGCAAGTAAAAGATGCAAGTGAGGGAAGCGTGGAGACTTGAGAAGCACCCTAAGAATTGAGATGTCCTTCAAGATGGCGTGCCGAGCCGTCACACGCTCGAGGATCGAGGAGTCGAGGAGACAGAAATTTAGGAAATGAGAAAGGCCCCTATTCCTTCTGCTGCTTCTTCTGTTGATTAAGACAGAAGAAGCAGACAGACATTTTGATCCTTGAAACTACATTTAAAACAATCTTTCTACCAGATTGCTGGAATAGCATTATAATATCACTATCATTAGCATAACAGTCTTCATATTCGTTCAAAAACACCAAAGAACGAAGTAGAAATAGGGAACAAGACGCGAGCTTTTATTTTGAAATTTAAAAACTAGCGGAAGGCACCAGGCCCCTCTCGCCAATTCTGTGGTCTGGTCGCTACCACTAGGGGCGCTAAAGATAGTGGTCGCTGCCTTGCTGCCAGGCTGCCACACGGACCACTGGTCGCTACCACAGTCTCTGAGGGAAGGCCTCTCTCTGTTCCTTGTCACACAAATTGTGACCATGATTGTGACATTAGTAAAAGGTTAGTTTCAAGTTTTTATACAGTCTATGGTTCCAAAGTAGGCCTAATGTGACCTTAGATAATTTAAATTATCTCAACTGGCAGATGATAAATTTTTTTGTCTAATAGAGAGGAATGGATCAAAGCAATTAGATGTGTTGAGGAGTTTTCTCTGGTCTCAGGCTTAAGAATGAACTCGAACAAATCTGTTTATTAGGCTTAAGTGGTAACTTAAGGAATGTGAATTATCAGAAGTTAATGGTATCCAGTGAAGAACCCTGGAAGAATGGTAGAGTTCTAATTATAGTACTGAGGGAATATCCAGATGTATCCTTATCACTGGAAATGCCTACTGAAATATACGAATAAAATATGAAATATAAGAATTAGATAAGATCTTATTTAATTTCATTTGGAGGAACAAATGTCATTATTTAATCAAAGATACCCTTGCAACATAAAAAATGGAGGTCTGGAGGTTTTAAGTTTTGAAACCTTAAATAATACTTTCAAAAGTTAAATGGCTAACTAAGTTGATAAGAAAGACAACATTTACGTATAACACCTTCCCTAATTAAGTAGTATTATATTTCTACTAAAATGCTGACTACAAAATCGATAAATTACCTGTGAAGTTATCAAACTTTTATAAACAAGCTTTAATTGCCTGAAGATTAATAGTATTTTATTCAAGCACGATTGCTGTTACTGTTCAGATCAATAACGCCAACGTGTGAATAAGACAGCTTGACCAGACTTAATCTTGTAATTTGGAACCAGGAAGGAGGGCATGAGACGGGGGGCTCTACAGTCTTGGGTTGCTGCCACCATAGACAGTATATTACTGGACGAAGCCACCCCGCTGATTTGAATGGAGAGCAGTGAAGCCAGTTTTGGACCAATAAAATACTACTACAGGGTTACTTCCTGTTGGCACCAGTGTCTACTGCGCATGATCGTGCAGCATAACTGTGGTTTAATGACGTAGAACAATGGCAGAAACACCGTAATTCTGGTAGCTGCATAGCTGCACCAACAAAAACTCTCATGGCTCAGTGTGTTTGTCTTTGGATCGTCACTGATTAATCAGCCCACCTTCGAGACTCACCTGTCAAACACCAATGCAGCGTCACTGATCACTGTATAGTTTTTTTTAGATTACTGAGAGTTTATAATCTAAGCAATACGGTTACATCACGTCATTTTTGGGCGGCTTCACTGTCCGATCTCTGGGTTATCCCCTTGGCTGCCACACAGTCCCAATCGTTTCCATTTTGTTATAATACCACTAACAGTTGAGCGTGGAATATTTAGTAGTGAGGAAATTTCACAAATTTACACAACTAGGTGCGGTAGGTCAATTTTCAAGCCTGCCATACACAGGAGATAAAAGGGTAGGCCTATAGTTAATAAAATACTGGTCACATAACATTTAAACTAACATTCTAGCCAACTCTTTCTCCAACACATTGTACCTTTAATTAACAACTTTGCCAAATTCAATGTATAGTATTTATATAGTATAGTATACAAAAGTAGTATAGTATACAATACAAAAGAATGATGCACTAGCGCACACAAAACTGACTCGACAAGCACAACTTGCTAAGAGAAAAGATAAAGGCCCCATTTTCCATGTGATTTATTTTCTGTAATGAATTTCAGGTTAGCAAAATTGTGTAAAAGTTCTATTCTTAAAGCAGCAAGCTAATAATTAAAACATGTAATGGTACAGTCTGAAACCACTGACAACAGGATTACTGTTGATTCAACAAACTCATCTGCTACAGTGACATGTAAAAATTTGAATTCAATTACATCACCAACAGGTATCACATAATTAATTAAAAGTATTTGTTTGATATGTCTGTGAATTACAGGCTTGTTATTGGAACCCAAATAGGAGCCTGAAATTGTAGCTTTGTCCTCTTAGCTAGGTCTGCTGTCAGTCAGCAGGACAACACAGAGCTGAAGAGCCAGGCTATCTGACTTCTCCATCAAGTTCAACAGCAGAAGCCTCTCTCCTCATCTTCACTGCTCCACCAGGCAGAATCAGCTGGTAGAGAACGCCGCGCCTGGTTTTAGAGTTGAAAATACTAAAATCAGACTTGACTTGTATTATTCTGGTTCCATCTCAGTTCAGCCAGTCCAGATCATCATCATCCTCATCATCACCAAACAGAGGGGCAGGGGGGGGACGCCCCTTCAAGCTCTGGACACAAACGAGAGAAATGAAAACATGAATGCAGTCCATCAATGCAGTATTGATGGATTTAGATTAACACACTCAGACTGACTTAGCATTGAGACAAAGCACAGGGGAAAGGCTGGTGTGTGAGGGGGTGAGGCAGAATGCTGAATTAAATCTGTGAGCTTAGACTTCTGCGCAAAGAAGTCTACAGATCCTTCCTCACCAGCTCATCCTCCTCCTCCTCCTCGCCGGGTGCTGCGGGGGGTTTGGCGGGAATTGTGATCTGGAAAAATGGCTCCTCTCCATTTTCCTTACCCATTCCCCCAGTGAGACTGAGAGAATAGCAGGAATACATGCAAACATTAGTAGAGACGGGGGCAGAAATACATTAAGTTTAATGAAATATGGTCAATAAAAAAAAAAAAAAAAAAGTTATATTGGCTTTCTAGATAGCATCTGATAATAAGTGACCAAGTCTGCCAGTCAAAATGACTTCTTCTTGGTGCCATGAGATACATCTTCTGATATTTTTTACAATGCAAACAAAGTGAATGTGCATCGTCTCCATTCCAGCCGTTTTACTGGAACCACTGGAGTCCAGACTTTGCTCAGGCTGAACATTTATGAGATTTTACTGACAGCCACTACTAACCACCACTTGGTTAGCCAAGAGAATCTCATATAGTAACAGTTCATGCCAGGACTGACCTTTTGTCCTCTCCTGAGCTGTTCTGAAGTGCATTCGGTGGTGGAGGTGGGTCGACTGGGGGTCCAAATGCTTTCGGAGAAGCAGCATTCATTTCTCCAATATGCTCTCCATCATTCACACTCTCCTTGTCTACCTGACTGCTCGCTGCAGCATTTCTTTCTGACACAGTTTCCTGTCCATCCTCAAGTGGTGAACTCTCTTCAGGTTCATCATCTCGATCTGCATACTTGTTGCTGTCTTTTTCCTCTATAGAGGTTTCAGTGTTCAGCTCTGTAGAGTGTTCTGGCTGCTCCTGCTGTGCTTCAGACTCTGTTGCTGCTGTCTCTTGTGGTTTCGGTTCTGGGGATGACAATGGATTTGGACCAGTGGTCTCTAGTGCTTCTGCCTGGCTTTGTACCTTTACCTCAGTTGCTGTCTCTGTCTCCTTCTCTGCTGCCACTTCCTGGTCCACTTGAGTCTCACTGACATGGTGAGAATCCGATTCAGTTGAATGTTGTTTTTCCTCCGTTTCATCCTCTTTGACGTCTCTCTCTCCATTCACATGTTCATTCTGATGAGGTCCCTCTTCTCTTTGTTTCAAATCATCACTATCATCTTCCTCTTCTTCCTCTTCCTCTTCCTCCTTAACCCGACTCAGTGAAGATCTGTCTGTGCCACTGAGCAGCTGCAGGGTAACATTCTGGGAAAAAATCCACATCATTTAAGGTAACAAAAACATATGAGCACACTTATATACAGTGTCTGTGTGTAAAAAAATTCAGCCCTAAAAGGCACTTACCTTAATGGTACTGACAATCACTCCCAGCACAGCCTGGCCACTGTAAGATTCACTGAGGTCAAACTCCCCTCGCAGAGAATGAAACACTCCGTTCATCACACGCTTCACCTGAAAGTACAAACAGCTGGCCTCACTTTCACTGCTCTGAAATGATCAGTAATGACACATGCATGCATTGGCCTTAAACCTTTCCAAAACAAACTCTCAAGCGCTCAAACTTAAGCAAAGGCTGTAACTCACAACTGTGAGAATTCGTGTATGGTTCGTTCTTTGATTTTTCTGTTTAAAAACCAAAATGGAAAAATACTGATTTTGATTGGGTGAGGGCAGTGCCTGATTATATATAATTAAGATGAGCTTGAACATCAACATACTGTTTTCTACTTTTTAGTTAGAAAAACCGGAGGCTCAACGTTAAGTTTGTAACTCACTAGCAACTACAACAGGAAGAGGAACGCCCCAGAATTTGCCTAAGAATCCTTCGGTTTTTAAGATTTATTCAGTATCAAATTAATTCAGTGATAGCTGTCAGTACGTCCAATGGTACACAGCAAAAAGGAAGGGTTATTAGTTAACTCAGCAACCTGTAGGCCTATATTAACGAATCGTACATGGATTAAAATGTTCTGGTAATTTTTGTTCAGCCTCTCTACACTGTTTCGACCTGGCCTTTATTTTCTTCGTGGGATGGAAGAAATTAAAAGGTTGCACAGCGCTGCGGGGAGCTTCTAGCTGCAGTAACACATGGATTATGCGTAAAATCAGGAGCGTCAGACCTCATCCAGTGGTGGGAATGACCACTGACCGTCCATAGTAACCTAGGGCTACCGGAGAGGGAGCAGGGCGCTGGAGCGCTGAAGGGAGAGGAGAGAGCGGGAGTGACCTGCCGCGCTGTGGACGGTTGGTGAACGTTCCCGCTGGCTGGATGAAGCCTGACACTTCTGATTTAGGCTACGCAAAATCCATGATAATACAGAAAAATAGAAAATAATGGTAAAAATAGAATATTGTCAATATTTCTGAGACCCCTCCAAAATATCACAAATCATGTTTTCAGAGGAGCTTATGTTTTATTAAGAATAGCCAAGTCCCTCTGGCTCTCCCTAGATCACACCCTGGATATAGCCTCGAGAAAGAAACCCTGTATAGGTATTTTCTTAGATCCTGCAGGTAACCAGCTGCTTCAGATCAGCCCAAAACAAAATACTTCCATGATGCTGACATACTTTATCTACAAATTGGAGAGTTATCACCCCAACCACATCCTTACACAGTCTTTTCTGTTAAATATCATATAGCCTACCTACCTTTACCATCAAAAACTGACACTACAGGGCCTTCCTCACTGTGTTGAACTTTGACACTATAGGGATCCCCAGTGCGTTGAAAACAGACACAGATGGGTCTTGACCATCTGTCCATATTTGACAAGTCATGAGAACAGGATGTAGGGATACATAGATAGAACAAAAGGCAGCTCCTTTGTTTTACCATTTTGGTTTTAAAACAGGAAAACCAAAAAACGACTTGTTTTTTAGTTTTTTCTGATTTGGTTTGAAACAGAATAATGAAACAACGAACCATACACGGATTTGTAAGCTATGATATGCAGCATTACTCAGTAGTCGTGTAATAACATGAATATGCTTATGTATCTATTGTTACAGAAAACACGAACTAATAGATTAATATCCTGACTACAGTATGTAATAAATTTGATAATCTTAAAACACTACCTGAAAAATTAAGTGATTTAATATTTAAATGTAAATTAAATAATCAATTGGTTCTGTTTACAAGGTTGTCGAACAATTAATATTAGAATAATTTTCATAGATATATAGATCTTTGTTGCAATACAGCATTTAAAATGTTTCATGAAAAACATTCATGAAGTTTCGTTATGTATTACATCATCATATCAGTACTATCATAAACATATTTAGATCGTGTTCAGTGTCAAAAAAGATGATGTTGATTCAACTCTCATGTCTCATGGTGTGTCTTGAATCTTGTTTATTTTCAAAGTGTGATTAAATACTTCTAGCGGGGGACACAATTTTACTACACTCTAATGGAAACTTTCATCTATGGTCGCGCTAAGCCCAGGATCCAGTGACGGTGGTTTTGCAAAATAGTTTAAATGGTAGATAGTGAAAGAGGAAGAGGAGAATTACCACTGAAATGGTTGGCTAATGGTAGACTCACAATTTATACGTCTCCTGTGAGTCAGACTAGCAGGAGAGTTATCAGGTAAAGCCAATGGCATAATTCAAACACAACACCAGCAAACATTACAGTCTCAAGTTGGCAGAGTTTACTGCAGGACAGCTGTACTGAATTAGAATATGCAAGCTTTATCACATTGTATTCCCTTTAGCTTGTGACTTCCTGTTTGTGGGTGGTGTAAAGCAAGCTGGGTAGTAAGAGTCGAAGGAACTGAAGGCTGAGCTATCCTTCACTGACAACTGGAGGTATTAAAGGTATTATGCTTATTGGCTTTTTCCCCTCTCCTTTATTGAGTTATATTCCTTTTTTTTGGTTTGCAAAGTGAAAAAGCCCACAGAAAACTCTTCTCTGAACTGCTTGAAAACAGATTTTGCAGTCCAGCTGTTTCCCTTTCATCCCTGTGACATCACAGGGAAATGCAAAAGCACCTCATATAACGCTCACCAAGCAGCTAGTCCGACACACCCTCAAAAACACTCATTGGCCCTCTTCTCTTCTCATTGGTCCGCCCTTCTCTGCTTCTGATTGGCTAGTAGTCCTTAACTAGGAATTGCGCATGTGCAACTTCCAACAAAGATAATTTGTTGAGACAAGATGTATCACTCCATAGCAAAAACGAAGCCTTTACACACGGGGTGAAAAGAGGAGCTGCAGCAATGTGTAGTATGACAGACAACAAGGTGTTTTTTGAAAATGAAACCATGTAAACCTGTTCTGGTACAACCCCTAAATAGGATTTTGAACCTGAAAATGAGCATAATACCACCTCTTTAATGTGCTACTGCTGATCATCTATGAAATTCATTCTATAACCTTCACAGTGGCAACGTTACACAAAGTTTCCCTCCTGAAAACTGGAGGGAATAACCGCTCCCTCATTTCATTGTTTCATTTGTGTGCGAGTGTGTTCATGTATGACTCCTCACCTCTGCTGCAGTGTCTCCTGAACTCTCCTGCTGCGATGGTTTCTTCTCTAGTTCAGCCACCCTTCTTTCCAGTTTCTCCCTTACAGTTACTTCTCGCTGCTCCAAGGCTGTGTACTTAAAGAGAATATGACATACAGTGACACTGTGTGTGAATGATTTGTCTTTGTGTGTCTGCAGGGAGAGGGTGGTAGGGAATCAGGAACATAAAAAGCGGCAAACAAGAATTGTCCTGAGGAATGAATAGCGGTTGTGCATGTAAACATGATTTCCAAAGAAATTCCTGGAAAGTGCCATTCCTGACAAATCCATTCCCAGCAAATGATGACCATTTACCGTAAGCTACCTTTAGCACAGACTGACTGAAAGCTAGTCATCCACCTTATGACTCGTGCAGACTACACGACTTTCAGCGTCGGCCGATGGCTATGGCGTTCACACTACACAACTTGCCATCTTCAGACAGGAGTCTTCAAGTTGTTGTGGCGTTTACACTACGTGACTGATCGGTGAAAGGGGTCACACACTACGCATACTGACAACGACTCTGTCACCCAAGACTGGTCTCCAAACCACGTTTTGTCAAGAACACATACGTGAAATGTGAAACGGGAAATGACGCGAACCTACACATGAAACAGCTGTTTTTTATTATAAAGATACCAATTATAAAGACATAAAATATGGGTGAAACATTGGGTTAGCACACGCAGGTAGCAGGGATTGTCTGAGCTACAGAGCTGGCTCATTAGCTGGATGTGGATGTCGAGTCGGCCGACTCTTCCAGATATTTGGCATGCTAGATATCTGGCAGACGCCGTGTCAGAAATGTGTCGGGGAGCCGTTTTGATGCGTCGTCGTGCCAAGCTCGCCGAGCAGCAAATCGGGCTAAAAATCGTGTAGTGTGAACTAGGCTTCAGTTCTTCCTGCCCACAGTGTCAGAATCTCTTGACTGCTTCAGAATCATCAACTGCCAAATCTAACAACCCTCTGTTTGCTGCTGCCCAAATAAAAAAGAAATAAAGACACAATGAAACACAATAAAAATGTTTGCATTTCAGAAGAAAACCAGGTGTTCACAATTCAAAAGTTTAGTTCTCAGTTTTCTTCTTCTATTTTGAGAACTAAAGATATCAAATGCTTATTCTATAAATAGTGTTTTCTTTTTGTAAACAATAACAGTATTTAAAAGATTTTGATAATGAAATAGCTAATGAGAAAAAAAGCTGGCTAGTTAGCTGTTTTAGCTTTGTTTTTTTAGCTACCTAGTTAGTCTATACATAATCTATGGCATAAACTGGTTCTGAGCCTTTGTGTTTTTGGTACATGTATTAACAGTCACACATTTAATTGTGTTCAAGGGTTTTAATGTCACCAAACAATGGTAGTTAAATATGTCAAATTAAATGTTTAGAGACATATTACTATGACAGCGATTATTAGGGCCGTTGAAGAATCATCGGCCAAGGGGGATAGCCTACAAGTTGCACTAGTTGAACCAGGAGGGGTGTGGGTTGAGCCAAGCGGAAACAAACCACAACCCTCATTCATCCACTAGCTAACAAACCTAGCACATGTATGACATTATACTCGGAATTTTTTTCTTATAAATTTGTGAGTTTTATCACGTAAATTTACCACTTTAAATGTCTGGGAACAGAAATAGGTTTTTTTGTCGGAAATGCGCAATTTAATCTCTTTTTGAAAGTTCTTTCTAGAACTATATCATCTACAATGTTCCTAATACAGCTTTACATTTTACCTTTACAGAAGATGTAATGAGTATAAAAGATTAACACCATATTGTACTAAACCTGAAACTATAATATAATAATACTATAATTATTTTTTAAAAATCACATTATTAAAAGGGGTACTCTAACTTCATTAAGTTGCTAAACTCAACTTTAAGTCAACAACCAATAAGACAAACCTTTTGATTATTAGAGAGAGAGAGAGAGAGAGAGAGAGAGAGAGAGAGAGAGAGAGAGAGAGAGAGAGAGAGAGAGAGAGAGAGAGAGAGAGAGAGAGAGAGAGAGATCATGGCTAGCTTGTTTACTTTTTCCTGTAGCGGGGTTAGCTTGTCTTGCAGAGCATCTCTCTGCTCTGTCAGTTCAGCCAGCTCTCTTCTGTGCTGCTCTTTAGCAGAGGCAAACATCTGATCACATTTCCCCTTCCACTCCTCCTCCAGCTCTGCCTGCAGCTGAGACAACTGCAACACATACATAGTACCATTAGCGGTCATGTGTAAAGCAATGTTAAAAATTTAGCTACCTGAGATAAACACTTTGAACATCTTTTATTAACTGATCCAGAAGATATTTAACAGAGTTCAGAGAGAGACTGATTGATAATGTGATGGATTAATAATTTGCAGTATATTCTTTGCTAAACAACCCTTTTATTGTCCACAACCTGTTCAGATGCAGCGTTGTCAGTGCTGGTCCTGGCCTTGCGAAGTTGAGCTCGGAGCTTGTCCAGCTCCTGCTGGCTGTTCTTGCGGAGCTCCTCCACCTCCTCATCACGACACTGACGTTCAGTCTGCCACTTCTTCTTCCTTTCCAAAAGTGTCTTAAGGGAGGGAAAGCAAGTCCTTTAACATGTTATCCTTGTCTACCATGATGTTAAGTGCACGCTCTCTGTCCTGCCTCGTCACTGACGGAAGGACAAAAACATGAAGTATACTTACGCGTTCTAGGCTGTCTTTATCAGTCTTCAGGTCCTGCAGTTCCTCCTCCATGTTGGTGACTCTCAGCTCCATCTCTTTGCGTCTTTGCTTTTCTGAGCGGTACTGAGTCTGGGCCCTCTCTGCTGCCTCCGCCAGCTCTGAAACACATTAACACAGCTTTGTTAGACCTGTGCTTCTGCTATCATGGCCTTGGCCCGTTAGCGTGTAACGTCCTTTCTTTTCAGCATTACTTTTGCCTTGTATGAGCCAGGATGTGTACCTTGATTTGACTGTTGATGATTTGAGACAAGAATTTGTTTTATCTGGAGCTGCTAACACATTCTTAAGCCCAACCCTGTTCAAATGCAGAGTTATCCACACATCTGAATCATACTGTTATCTTGATTATGATTAAGATATTTCAAGGTAAACCAGTTATACGAGTGCTAATCATGGTTTTGACTTTCAAAATAGGAGTGCCCTTTTGTTTAGGACGACCTCATCCAAAATTGAGGGATACCTCTGGAGATAGTCTAAACCAGTATTTTACTTATTATCAACAAATCACATGGAAAGACCAAAATCTGACATATCTTAGTAAGCCACATGGCTGCACTGGGTGATATGTTCCTTTATGCACCAAGCTGTGTATTCATCCACAGCTAAAAATAGTCCCCAACAAATGCACTATACGTTTGCTAAAAACTACAGTGACCACGTGTTTTAGGAAATTACTAAGCCTTCTGAGACCCGTTCTTAAAGATTTTGATTTTTAGTAATTTGTCAATTTGTTGTTAATAAAAACTTATCCTTCCACTTTGAGTTTAATAAACATGCTAACTAGAAGAAATTTTGGATTGTTTTAGCTGGTTATTAAGTCAACCACATCTGAAGAACAGCACAAAGGACTTTTTAATATGTGTAACCACATACACTCCAGTTTCCAGTGTATTAATGCTTACTTGTTTAAGCTGTTTTAGAGAGGTGTTAATTCAACTTTAGGGTCATTTTGGAGGCAGTAATTTGTGGTGCTGTTGATTAAATAATAAATAAATAAAAAACTACATCAACACAAACTTTCAAGCTGTGTTTCCAGGGTAGCAATGCGTTGGCTGCTGCTCTCACTGTCCTGTAGCGCTGAGCTCAGTTTACTCTGCAGCTCAATGGCCTTCTGCTGGTGAGCTGAAGCTTCTAGCTGTAGCTGAGACAGCCGGGCCGTGGACGAAGCCAGATCCTCTGTCAGACGAACCTGATGGAGATGCAGGCGGATAAAGGCAGGGGTGAGAGGAGAGGATGTACAAGTGGCTGTGTGCAGTCAAGTGAAACCCAAGCTACACAAAGACAGTGTAACAATATAGTGACAGCCTGGATGAGCGGCTACTGGTGCTAGTGGTGTAAGCAGCATGACCCTGTGGGAGAAAAAATGGTGAGCGATGGCTGATGGAAAAGGAGACAAAAGGGAAAAAGACAAAAAAAGTTAGTTAAAATGGTAATGAAGTATGATATAAACAGGATGATTCCAGTGGCAGCGGTCAGATCTGGGTCAAATAGTAGTTCCACATGATTTCACATTTGATGCAGCATGTTTTGAAGAGAGGGGTGATCAGGACAAGCCAAATACTCAGATCAGCTATTAAAGTCCCACAACTGCATTCAGAGTTATCTGTTGTGCTTCCTCTAAATGGACATCTTTGCAAAATCATTTTAGGCAGAAAAGGCAAGTTCTTCTGACTTTAAATTGTCAATGACAACATTTGAATCATAATTACTGAGGAGCTGTCTTTGCAGTGTTTGCTCAAAACTATTTGACCCCAGTCTGTCATCGGTACACAGAGAAAGCAGGCTCACCTGGCCAGAGCCCAGGTCCTGAGGCAATGCATGCTGAGAAGAGAGAGCAGTAAATGCTAGATTTTCTTCAGAGCAACGAAAATGACCAGGAAACAGACAGTAAATGATTAATAAATACTAACCCAATCTCACTGATATACAGGACACTATATTACAGAAGTGATTGACTCAATCAGTGCTTGGCACACTGTCTGGGGAGACCTCATCCAGATTAGAATGACAGCTGAAATGTTTTGGCCTTTGGTAGGGTTAGGACTACTGTTGGTTCGGGCCCAGCGGGAAGTACAACTCATCGCTGTTACCTTCACCTTTAACCAATAGCAAAGCTTCTTAGAGGGCAGAGCACGTACAAAATAGAAACAGTAAATAGCCGGATGTAACTTCAGGGAAAAAATCCCCAGGGATCCGGTGGACACTGTCTAAATTACCTCAAACATATCTAAGCATTTCTACTCTTCTTCTCTCGTCTCTTATCATCTCACAGAAATGCAAATATACCTGTGATGAAACTATAATCGGCCTTTAATCCTGGTCCTACCGATCAGCTGGGCTTTACTACAGGGTGCTCTAGATGCTGGATGCCAGGGTGAGATGCAAATTCCCACGTTTTATAAAAACCAAATCCACAATCTGACGATACATTCACACGCTGCGAGCTCTCTTGGTTGGCTGTGAAGGTTAGAGGCTTTCACCACATGTAAACGCAGTGGTCTAAAGCCACAAAAGGTATGATCAGGCATATATAAATATCAATAAGTGTATGCAAGACAAATGCTCACCTTGTCCTGCTCGGCCTGCAGTAGTCTGGCCTGATTCTGCTCACTGGTTGACTTAAGCGAGTCATTCCTCTGTTCCAGCAGCAGGTTACTCTGCTCCATGTACCTAGACAACCAAAGCACAGCCACATTACATCCACCTCAAACCCATTTAGACTGTGAAAACATTCCTGACACTTTCTTTAAGCTACATGAGTCTGCTGTCACTGTTAGGCCAATCAGATCTAATCACGGTGTTGAGGAGATATTTTTATCAGTTACATTGTTTTTTTTAAATACACTAATTTCAGTTTCACACTGCAGCAGGATAGTACTACTAAGATTTTTCATAGGAAGCAATGCCTGTTTAAAGGAAAAACACATCTCAGTGCATCACAGTGCTTGAAGTGGAAAAAAATGTCAGCTTTTGGACAATGCAAATTGCTTTCTTCTATATTTCAATTGCATTGCATGTTTTCTTATTGTACATTGTTTCACTTGTTATTTAACATTTCTAGTTGCAAGCTGTTTTTCAGAATATTTTGATTCTGATTCTGACCTGTCCCCAGCGTCCCAAGTGTAAATGACACCTATCTGTCAACACTTTTAAATGTCCCGCCCCATTCCGGCTGTGATTGGGGCGGTTCACAACAAGTGACATTGACGAGCAACATTCAGCACACGGCTGCTTGAGCTTCTCTTCTCCCTCGTCTCTCTCTGCCGACAGAGATTAGCAGGCAGGCGAGAACTGGAACAGGTGAGCGTCACGTAGTGCCCAGAGAACCTGATATGGAGAGGGCAGAGGAGAGGAGAGGACCGGCAGCTTGGGAGCAGTCCCGGTACGCAAGAAAATGTCCCGGGCGTTCCGGCCCACTTCAAGCACTGATCTCGCAGATAAAATTCAAAGGCAATTTGGAAATTGATCCTTCTTTTATCCTTATAACCAGATAAAACATAAGGTAATTCTTCTTGTAATGACCTCAAATTAAAGTCACAGACAGCAATGAGCAGGTTTCAGGCTTCACAAAGCTGAACAAAGTAACTTCAGCGTTTTTATTCTGTTTGAAGAAGTAGCAAGACCAATCACACACACTTTCATAATAACAATGTATATAACATTTTAATAATTACACACTTCAATTAAAGTACCTCTATTCGCCTCCCTTTATTGGATGTGAACGAAACACGGTGTGGATGTTCAACTTATGATCCAATATCTGATAGACCACACACATGTGCACCAAATCTTCAGATTTCGTTAATACTTGCCTCCAAGAGCATGTGCACCAAAATTGGTGAAATTCTGTCCACCGGGTTTAGAGATACACATTTTTGGCATTTGTGGTGCCCCCTATGGGCGAGGCTCAATATGCCTTGGCACACCTATTTCCAAACAGCAAATTAATGTATCTACCCAGATTTATGACAATTTCTCGAATGGTCAATGAGTTATGGCAAACTTCCTACTAATATGTTTATGGACCGGTCTTTGCCATTTAATTAGTGATTCGCAGTCTTTGTTTTAAGGCTAAATACCAAATATGGTGTTGTGATAGTGGTCCCCCAAGGGTCCATATTGTGCCCCATGCTTTGTTCACTGTATATGCTGCCCTTGTGTTCCATTTAAAAGAAACAACTGACAAACAACAAAGCCTCAGTTCAGTCTTTGCTTAACTGCCTGAGAGATCTTAAAATATGGTTGATCAGAATTTTCTAAGATAAGTCAGAGGTTGTTGTGCTTGGTCATCCTGAGGATTTAGGTGCCTGTTTTGTTTTTGTTACTTTAGGGTCGCAATTCTTTATATATTGGATTGGACCAGTCATTCTTCATCGGTTACAGTAAGATCAGAATGCAGCAACTCGACTTCTAACTGGGACTACAAAGCGTGAGCACAATACCCCAGTTTTAGCCTCGCTCCACTGGCTTCCCATCTGCTTTAGAATTGATTTTAAGATTGTATTGCTTGTTAAGATTTTAAATGGTTTGGATTCTGTGAAAGCACTAAGGTCATCCAATCAGATGCTCCTCTGTGTTCCCAGATCCAGGTTAAAATATAAAGGTGACCAAGCCTTTTCAGTGGCTGCTCCAAGTCTCTGGAATATTCTACCTATTCAAATAAGAGCTCAGACTTCTGAAAAGTCCTTGCTTAAGACCCACATCTATTTGTTGGCTTTTAATTTGAGCTGAGTTTTGAAACTTTGACTTTGACCTTTTCTACTGTCATTGTTTTGTATATTGTTCTATTATATTTTTATCCAGAGCTTGGAAAGCACTTTGGTCAACTAGAGTTGTTTTTAAATGTGTTATATAAATAAATTTGAACTTGAAAATCCAAGAAGTAGATAGTGTATTACTGTTTTTCAAATTATGCATATTAATAAAACAATCCATCATGGCAGACTTTTATCATCCAACAGGGTGGATGAACAAATTGAGTTGGATGTGTGATATCTTCCCCAAGCTATCAGACTTTTAAACTCAGATACCTCCTCAGCACTTCTCCACTGCATGTAGGTTTTTTTCTGTTTACCATTTTTATATTGGCTCATAGATTATTGTATATTGTAATTATTTTTCAAGTCCATTAATTAAAACAATTATTTTTTCGATTAGTCGATTAATCTAACGACTAATTTTGTGTATTCTAAAGAAAAGAAAGAAAAGTCGCCTATTACTCGATTAACATACCAATTTATCCAAAATGTAAAAATGTGTCTAATAAATAAATCAATATTTTATTCAATCATCCTGATGAAGCACATTAGAATAATGACAATAGTAGCATATCTTAAAATGAGTCAAACGTCACTGATGTGTTGTTTCTGACATGGATTTATTTCAATACTACGAAATGCTGTCTGATAATCAAATGTATTTCTGCATCACTGTGGGGCAAAGAAAACAACTGAAAGGATTCAGACTGTATTGTTATTGTTGTCTGTACTGTTAGTTTCAGCTGTTTTCTCGCTCATATGTGGCCATTAAATAAATAGAAAATATGAAACAGCCAAAAGTTAGATGACACGCAGTGTAACGTTTCGTTACCATGACAGCAGTGGGGCAGAAATTACTTTTAACATGAAGGCGATGAAGAAAAATACATTTTAACAAACTACGTGTCCCCGTGCTGGTAATGTGCCGTGCTTGTGTGGAGACAGAAAGTAAACAAGATTTGCAGGGCTGCCGTTGCCATCTAGACAAAGTGCTCTGGGATACTTTCGCTTCACGTGTTCAGGCTGCTTCACGTATTCATGGACAGCAGTTGTGCTACAGTGAAGCTCACGTAGCGAGCACCACATTAAATATAGTAATAAAAAGTCCCAAACTTTAGACGGTCGAAGGCGAGGTCTAACGGAGCGCGGGACTAACACCGGATGCAGCGACGCTTCGACGTATTTACGTAATCAACTAATCAACAATATTTGTGTTATAAAAAGAGATGAGGTATAAACATAGTCTCCAAAAACACAAGGCACTATACTATTCAGGTGTGTGTCATATAAATTTCTATTGCAATTGCAACAAGTGAAAAAAGTGGTAGGACATGATGTTCTGGCTGTCAGCCATAATGGTGACCTTTTGACATTTTCTGACTCACCTCTGGTTTTGGTTGATGAGCTCCCCGATCTTACGGTTTTGCTCCTCAATGCGAGAGCTTTTCTCAAAGACTTCCTTTTTTAAACATTCATTTTCCTAAAAACAAAACAGGAGTTTTCAGAGTACAGTTTGATCGAGTCCCAAAACACAATGAGATGTGTTACAGGAGCACTATTTGTTGTATATGTGTTACAGGATTATCAATATTTGTGTTGTAAAAAGAGATATAAACATAAGTAACAGAATCTCCAAAAACACAAGGTACCATAATATTCAGGTGTGTACCTGAATAATTCTTTGAATGTTGTGCATGATCATGGTGGTTTCCATTGACATACTAGACACACCCATGGAAAGATTTCCCTGCCTTTGCAGGTGATCTATCTGTTAAAGTAAGAAAGACAGGAACCAGATGAATCTCCTTTATGTTAAAGCTGCTTAATGAAAATATAATTGTATATTCAGTTTATACCTTTGAGGACAGTTGATCCACTTTATCTGCTACTTTTCCAACAGCTAATCGGATCTCTGTGTTGTGTTGTCGGGCTTCAGTCATCAAGAAGGAAGTCACATCACTGGAGCCTGGAGAAAACAACACAATCGCAACAATCCCAGGGTTTTAATTCATAACAGCATCACCAATTGTATCCAAAGCAAAACTGTTTTGTAGCGGTGTAGAATTATTAACTAGTGAGGCTGCTGCTGCAGAACTGAATCAGTAAATGGTTTTATACACATAGTTTAACATATAGTTTCAAGAGCTTAGGGTACAGGTTTATTAACAAATTGCACAAGGCCTACATTTTTCATTTCACTCTATACAACCCTCTACATAAAGCCTCTTCTTGTTTGTAATTGAATTGAATGCTCTTACCCACATATGGGACAGTTTGTGCAGGGTAGACCTGGCCAACAGGCTCCAGATGAGATGGAGGGACAGAGGTCTGAGCGTAGGTGTAAGGCTATTAAACAACATAATGCACTGGTATAAAGACATAATAACAGATTTCGTCTATAATGTACTTACTTATGACATTAGTACAAAATGTGGTGAAAACACACCTGAAAGGCATGGCTGCTGCCTGGTAGACCAGGCTGTGTGGCAACAGTGCTCATAACAGGAAGTAAGGCAGAAGGTGGCGCAGTGAGAGGATGAGGATGTACTGCAGAAAAACAAAGCAAGTAAAAAATACTGTACACCATCATAAGAGTGTGTGTTGTTTGTAATAATATGCTGCAATAAGAATTGCATATATCAACAGGTGGAAGATGCTTACTGTGTGCTGAAGCTGGAGGAGCAGCTGAAATCTGCACTGGAGATGGAGCCGCAGCATGATCCTTCACTCTACTGCCACTGGTGTCCTGGAGATCAACACATAACTTAACTCATGTGTAATGACATCTGAGTTATGAGTTATATGAGTTATTAGTCAGTTATGATATCACAGATATCACCTAGTGTCATAACTCAGTAATGACACCACATGTGGCCGATTTTTATAGGGGCACTCCAGCAACTCCAAAGCAGAGATTGCTCAAGTGATGTCACACAAAAATCAAGGTTGTAGAAATGGTTTACAGACTGTGTCCTGGACCCTTAAACTAGCCTTTTCACTGAAGATATTTTGACATGTCACAACAGGAATAGCACAGGAGTAAATTTTGAAATGAATTCCATTTCGCAGCTTTAGTTTCGGGGTCCTGGTGTTGTTCGTATTGGCTCACTGTTATATGATGAATCATCATCATTGATGTTATTAGCACATGTCCTCATACGTTAATGACAAAATAGGCTGATTGTCAATGACCATTTCCCAAATCAAAATATATGAAAGTGACAGTCCAGCAACAGGTGTACCGGGCCTTTTATAAGTTACGTTAGTCAAATGACATTAAATGTGATTAACACTGTCAAACAGTCACAGTCTGGTTAGGTTTAGTCAGGTTAAGGAAAAGCTGTGGTTTGGATTAAAATAAGTATGTTAAGTAAGTCACGTGAATATTTTGCTATGTTTTGAAACATAGTTACTCAATTCATTGAAAAATCAATTAATCAACAAATTAATCACTTAAAGTTTTTCTTTAGTCACCCCATAAGAAGCATGTTTTTTGCTCTGATAAAGGGAGTACATTACATCTGTTTAGGTGCCATACAAATTAATGCTTATTGTTTTCCCCAAGATTAAATCTCAATGACAATGATTTTTTGGCTATATTCAGGCATTCTGTTGGTTGAGGGCTAAATCTGGGCGATTCAAGGAAATTGATTTTCCCTTTTCTGAGCAATTCCTCAAGTGATCCAGATGACCAGCTCAGCTGATTTTTTTTCCATGCTGACTTCCATCTTTGAGCTTATGTGCAGATGGAAGCTGGAGACTTTGTTTCTTTTTTATAATGTTTTTTAGACACACAGATATGGGTTTCTATGTCAGGCTTACGAAAACATGCAAAGCATTTGAGTGGTCTTCAGACCTTACACGATAAGACAGGTGTAATTCATTATTTTGCGTATTGTCTATAGATCCCATTAAAGGCTGAAACCAAAATTGAGTCCACCTCTTAGTACTTTCTGTTATCCTAATGTGTGGCCGGCAGAAGTCTGCTGTAACAAAGAGGGTGTTATTGTGAGCAAGGGGCATACAGTTTCGTTTTGCAAAACCCCTTTTTTAAAATCTTTATACAGAACAAAAGTGTAACAGACGGGCAGGAGTTTTCTGTGGCAAATACTTTAAGTAACAATGTTTTCGTTTGTCAGACCAGAAAGTTTCCTTGTGTAATGGCACCACCAAGTGGTTAAAAATTTAACGGCATACAATCACATGACTGGTATATGTATGCAATCAGGAATATCCTTTACCTTTAGGAGAAGCAAGCTGCGGAACGGAACTGAGGGGTTTAAATATTGATGCCAGGAGAAATGTTGTTGTCTGAATTTATGAATTTATTTGCATTTCAGATTTGTATGTACATCTCTGCAATCCGAAGAACAAAACTACATGTATGATGTAGAAGAGTTTCGTTCTTTTGTGTCTCAGTGTTTTCTTCCTACGACCCTGGTAGTGGTTATTTATTTTAGATACTGAAGGCTAATCTAAGGAGAAGAAAAACCACAACAACAGAAGAAATAGTGCATTTGTTGGAGACTATTTCAGCGGTAGATTATTCCACATTTGGTGCTGTCGTGAACACTTGCAGCAGGAGCATGAGTTTGTGGTAATGAAGGAATATGTCCTCCAGTGCAACAATGTGGTTCAGTAATGTATTAACAGTTTTTGGACAACAATGGAGCTCTATGGCAGAGAGGAGTGAGTTATATCACGTTTGATCAACACATAACACTTAATCTACAAAAAACTTCCCAGGATTCTGCTGACCCACCTCAAGCTCAGAGTCACTGGATTCGGGCTGGCTGGCCACTCCCGTCAGAAAGGGCAACATGGGCTGGCCCATCTTTGCCATGCGAGAGATAAGTTTGGCTTTTGTGGCATCTGGATTCTAATATTTGAAAAAGAAAGCTTCCATCAATGAAGCTTCAAAATAATGGAATACAATTTGCATCACAGAAGATCTTTAATAAGAAAAAAGGACAGTGAGAAGGCTTACTGCCAGCTGTTCACTCAGCGAGTTTGACTTTGCACGAAGTGGTGGCTCCCTGGAAAAACAGACAAATCAGCTTAAGTGACAAAAGAGTTAAGGATAATGCTAACTATTTCCTGAGGCTTAAATTTTACCCTGGTCTGCCTGGACCTGAGGTGGCCGTCTGTACTGTGGGCTCTGGGGCCAGATTCTCCACGCTGGGAGCTGGGGAAGGAGCAGGTGAGGGAGCAGCGGAGTCTCTGGAGCTGGCACTGGCCCGATCAGACCCACTGTCCTTGGAAAACTTAACCTAAAGCAAAGAACAGGCAGAAAAAGTTTAAATTCACACTTCATCAACATTACAAGCAACTACGAGCAAAGAGGTCATGAACCATAAACACAGACATTAAAACCATCAGCTTTGTCAGAAAAGGTCAAATACAGATGAGGGAAAGATGTAGAAAAAATGTTCAGTGGGTGTTACCCGTCGAAGCTCTGCTTCAAAAATAAGAGTGCTGTTAGCCGGGACACGGTTGGGAACTCCCTTGGATCCGTAAGCTAGGTTGGGTGGGATGACAATGAGACGACGGCCAGCCTTCTTCATCCCCAGCATTCCTTCCTCCCAACCCTGTTCAAGCAGAGAAGGACAGGAAGAGGGATAACGAGTTAATAACACTGTGATATGATATTGTGAGAGGAAGTAACATCAGGCACCGAAACATGGTGCAAAAATGTTCAGGGAAACTCCTGTCGTGAACTTCACCTCCAGTGAAATAAATAAAGTCACTTCATGTTTGATAAAAATAAATTATTAATATTTTCTTTTCATATATATTTATTTCCTTGAGATCTGAGTTCACACATGTAAGCAGATTTGTATCGAACTACAAGCCAATCACATGTATCATCATCAGTAAAAAGTGATCTTAAAATATATACACTATGATCATACAAATTTCATACACTATGTATGTTTGTATGATCATACAAACAGATCAAGAAGCTGTGGAAACAACAATGTCCAAACAGTTTGTGTAAGACCTTTCCTGTTGCCAAAGCAGAAGTAAAAGAAAGAAGGCTGTTACCAGGTTTTGATCTGATCCTCTGAAGTTAACCTGCTCCAGGGCAGACATTTTGGATGTCATGTTACTGCCATATATTGTAGCTGAGCTGTTTTTTTTTTTACATGACGTGTAAGTGTAACTGCAATTTTCTGAACAATTGAAAATAATCAATCACCATATCTAAATTATCAACGAATTTGCTCATTTTTTTCTTGTTTGTCCTCTGATATCACCATATTTTGATATAAGAAACATTGTGATATTGGGTGTCAGCAAATCCTGATGGAACATGTGTGTACTTGGAACAAGAAATGATTCGTCGTGCCAAGTCGCATCTCTTGTGGTGAAATGGGGAAGATTTGCTGCTTTAGTGTGCGTATACGCCCGAGACAGACTCCTTCCTTTTGGCAAGCACCTGGACCAATGCTGTAGTGCTGCGTACTGTGCATGGACCAATCACCTGGCGCTCAAGACAGCTGCGTAACATTTGGTCTTGGAGGTCAGTGTAGAAGGAGAGGGCTTCATTTGGCATTCATCTTGGTGTTTAAGTTCTTTTGTTGTTGTTGTTTTTTTTTTTTATTGTATCCAGCTCTTACTTTTGTTTTTTTGGTGGTAAAATACAATATTTTAAATACAAATATCATGCATCACTCATAAGAAAATAATGAACCAACACAAAAAATAAGAGGATACCACTAGATACAAATAAATTGAAATGAAATATAGTAATAAAAAGTAGCAGAAGAAAACTGAACTAAAAACTAAACTAAAAGATTAAATTAGCCAATATAAATAATAGTGATTTTATTAAAAGGTATTTTTGTGGAGTTTTAACTTATGATGCTTTTGAGTTTGTTTTGACTTACTTTGATCACTTTTCCAGTACCAACTTTCAGTCGTAGCAACTTGTCCTTGTTCTGGTTGGAGTCAAACATCTGAAATGATATTTAAGATCCAAAGAGTTGTGTGCCAGCATGTCTAGAAAATCTACAGGAACTGAAGATAAAATCTATTTGTTATTGATATTAGTGATGAAACTAATTGAATAATAGTGGAAAGGTCTGACCTGTCCGATAGTGTGGTTCTGCAGGAGCCAGCCTGTATACACCACCTCCAAAGAGTCTCCATTCTCCACCCTCTGGCCCTCACCAAGAGTCAGATCCTGGATCACCACAGCATCTAAGGAGGCTGCACTGTTCGCTTTCGCCAAACACACCTGATGCACATAAAAGGAAAGAAGTCAGCATCTAATAAACATCATAACTCATACAATTTTGAGAACGCTTGTATGGGTCAGAATGATAAAGGGATTTAGAAGATCAATCCTGACACATACAGGACTGAGCCTGTTTGTTTAGACGCTCGTGGCCAAACAATAATCCCAATCTTAGCTGCAGGTCTCCTCCTGTGTCACTCACCTCTTTGCAGAAGTCTGATGAAGCTTTCTCCGATTCAAACATCAGGGACCAGTTCTGCCTCGGGTCATCATAAAAAGTGCAGTAATTGTTTGGCTGTACCTGCGGGAGAAAAAGAACACATGGCGAGGAAGTCAGAAAAGACAAGGTGAGGAACATTGGAGCTCATGGTTCATTCATGGATCATTTTTCATCAGTAATCTGCTAATTTGCAAAGCAACTTGCTCTGATGTCTACAAGTTAAATACTCTGTGGGAATCAGTAGAGCCATGAACTTTAATATATTGTTCCTATTGCCAAGTTTAGAATTATTTATTTACACTGTGACAGACTGCTTTTGGAACATGCTGCAGATGCTTAATTTTATTATTTTTATTATTTCAGATTTTTATGATAGGTTATAGTGCTGTGATACAGCGGTTCTCAAACGTTTTCATGTCAAGGACCCGTAAACTGACACAAATTAGACCACAGACCCACATTTGATCAGATTTTGTCCCAGGATCACCCCATCTGATAGGGCTTTTGCTTTTAGATGTTGTTTTTTTTTCACAAAAAGTGGTCCTGTAGGACCACTACAATGTTTATGATGAAGAAGTTTGGGAAGAATGTATTCGGGCCTGCCATTCCCTTTCCGTATTTTACAATTTTGTTTTTTACAACCTACAAATAGGATATTACATAGACAATACACAGCACTTCATATTATGAACACAGCTAATCCCAATTGACAGCTCGAACTTACATGGATTGTTTTAGATTTGTAAAGATGCAGACCAGCTTTTACCAATGCTGAAATACAAACCTTGGACTCTGTAACTCTATACAAATATCTTCTCTTAACAAGAAAATGCATACTACTTAATTGGAGCCATGAAAAACACCCCATTGTAATAGTGAGCTTTTCCAATGTAAAGGCTCAGAGACACTGTTGCTCCAGTATAAGCTAGTGAGCAGTCAATTATATACTGATTCAATTTGCATTTAAATGATGCATTAAAAACCCTAAATAACAATAAAAAGATCATTAAATTTCCCAATAAACTAAGCATGCAGTTTGATACATCACAACTGCAGCAGAGTGAAGTTCACCAGGTTGACCAGAGAGCAAGAACGAGTTCTGCTCCAGGACCAAACGGCACCTCATAATTGGTTTATAACAAAATAACAAAAAGTATGAGTGTGTGATAAAGCTTTGGACTTTCTTCAGTTAGGAAACACTTTGTATGTATGCAGACACAGAAATAATCCAAATGTGTTTTCATACATGTAATGCCATATTTCAAGTGTAAAGTGTGATCTTCCTTCAATGCATTAGATAATCTGTTTACCATATGTAATCAACATCCTTTACGTCTCCACTCACCGTGAAAACAAAGCCCACGTGAATCTTGGCTGTGGTCACTTGTTTCTGCTGGCTCAAGTACAGAAGCAGCTTGTACTGCAGAGAAGAAGAGGTGCATTATTCATACAAATCAGAAGTCACACCAATAATCTCAAACAAGTGACCAATTAGAAAAAGCTTCAACCTCTTTTGTTGTGTGGTTGCCCAGTACGGCTGCTCCCAGCTTGCCCTGCTTCACATACTGTCCATTCAGACTGCACATGGGACAAAAATGGCAGAAAAGCTTTTCACTTGGTGGTGAGTGAATACTTACAGCACACAGACTTTTTACGTTTAGAGTATACATGAAAAAAGCGGAAAAATTTAATTTAATATGGTTTCAATAAAAACAAAAATCAACATTAAAGTAGTTAATATTAAAAACAGGGTCCTCACTATCTGAAGGCTTGGACTGCTGTAGCAAATAAAACTGCAGGCGCTCCAGGGGGCGGAGCTGCTTTCTGTGTGGCAGTTGCTGTAAATGGACAAAAGACATGTTCATTTCAAATTCAACATCATGGCTGAATCAGACATCATTAATGCCTCTGTTCTGATTGTCTTACCCGAATTGGAGCTCTTTCTGGGCTGTTTCGGTGCCGTGTACTGGAACGACTCATTCCCCTGACTGGCTTCCTGGTCTAGTCCAAACAGAGAGGCCAACTTGGCCCTGCAAGGAGAACAAGTGTGAAGATCATCTAGATATACTTATGTTTGCCATGAAATGTATGATCCACCCCATGGTTCCACTCATAGAATACAGATATCTTGGCCTCAGATAGTCCTGATAGGTATGGGTTCAGACGCAGCGCTGACTGTGTAGTCCATAACATACTCCTGCTCACATGAGTAAAGCTGCTCATATAAACCTTTCATCTTCAGGAGTTTCTTTAGCTGCCTGCTACACTTCAACAGCTCCTAACATCATTTTAATCCACAATGAACTTGATAACGAAAATGTCAGAACAAACAACTGTATGGCTACATCAAAGTTATTTTCATTATCAATGTCTATTTGTTTAGTTTTTTTGAAAATGAAATGAATCATTGGGTGTATATAACGTCAGAAAGGGATTCAAAAATGAGTTGAGTTTTTTTGTTTGGTTCAAACTACTGGTTACCAGTTCTATGGAAGTAAGAGGAAAGAACTTTCATCCTCAATTTTTATGTCAGCTGTATTTATAAACACAGAGAAGCAGATGGAACCTGGAACGTTTCAGCTTGTCAGATGACTTAAATCATTAATCAAATATCAAAACTGTTGGCAATTTATTTTCTGATGACCTAATTAACAACAACTGTGGTGTGAAAAGAACCTGACCATCACTGGATCATCACTCACTGCAACATCATTACAACTACTACCTCAATTATAGGCACCAATCACATTATTTTCAACAGACGGGATCAAACCTGCGAGACTAGACCAACATTACTGCAAAGTTTCTGTAGTTTTAAAACAAGCCAAGCCGTGGAAACTGCCCAATTAACTGTACTGACCCCTGGAACTCCTTCCACTGGTAATCACTGGTATCTCCCAGAACGGACATGGTGAAGGCATTTAGGCCATTGTGTTCGATGGCAAGAAACTGGGATGAGGAGGGGCAGTCCGTTTGCATGTGTGTAAGTAATCCTTCTAGAGTACGTTCCAGTGCTTCTGTCCTGGGCTACACCTGATCTCTTGTTCCCCGGTGCAGTCGCACCATCGCAGTAGATTCAACAGCATAGCAGAGAGGGAAACTGAAGAGCTACGACTGAGCGCTGGTCTCTACTGAGCAGATATGGGCTACGGCAGAAGCCTCCACCTTCCTCCTCTAACAGGCAGCATGTGAGAGGAATTAGCTGCCATAACACTCCTCCCACAGGCCCTACTCTGGCTGCTTATTCCAGCAGCTCATACACACTGTGCTGCTATCACAAAACGCTCATGCAGTGTCCCATAGCACAACACAGTTGACAGTCTGAAAATGTAGCAAGTCAAGTCAATTTTAAAGGGGCTCAAGGCCATCTTACGTGGCTTTTCATAACAAAACATGCACAGAAAATATATAACCTACCAAATGAATTTCTTTATTCTATATTCTGACAGTCTTAGAGTATTCTGAGCTAGCTCTAACACACTGCACTGTTTTTTTAATAGTGGTTTGGTTTATCAGACTCAGGAATAAAACATATCTATATCTAATAAAAGAGATTTGTTAGGTTCTAAGATGACCTTTGGTAAATCACAACCATAAGTTACTGTCTACAACAAGAAGCAGCTAGCTAAGTGACTTAAATATGAATGTGAAATGAAATTTCATCGCAGATCAGACAGAGAAGCTGCATTCACGCAATAAATGTCAAAATATCACAGATATGAGGGCTTTGTGTGACTCATCAGGCAGCCACTGTACTGTGCTCCACGAACGAGCCACTTGTTGGGTTGGTACAGATGTATTATATCTGTATAAAAATCTGCATCCGATGAAAACACTTTGTAGCTGCTAACCTTCATGAAATTAGCGAACTCTCAGCTTTCCTGAAATACTCTGATCTCTGACTTAATATTTGGAGAGGTAAGTCTCATTAAATATCTACCACTGTAATGAGAGTTCATTTACATAGCAGGCAGGACTTTTATGAATATCGGATGTAATTTTGTAATTCGGCACATGTTCTTCTGACAGAACTTAATTTCAATAAAATCTCATTTCTTTGAATTGGTTCACAGTGCTTCCCTTGTTATGCTTCATGGTAAAATATAAGCCCGATAAGAGACCAGCTTACAAAGACTCACCCAGGCTTTACGTTATTTTCTAAAAGGTATTACCTATAAACAAGGTCGCAATAAATTGTCAGATTTAAATGATATTTGGCCCATACACGTGAACAGCTAACCCTGACTAAATGGTGGTAAGCTAGTTAGCTCGCAGGCTAAGAGAATTAGCTTGGTGGAATGAAATAAACTCACCCTCCTGTGGGAGACAAGAAGTCTCCGTCTTCATCGTCCCCGCCGAACATCTTCTGAGTTTGAAACCTTTTCTTATTAAATCAAACGTATGCACAAATGAGTTAGCTTGTTTAACATGACAACTTTGTTGAACTGTGACTTTCCCTTCCTGTTTGTGGGGGAATCAGCTGACTTTCCACCTGATCCGAATTCAATTAGCTCCAGCTACCACTGGAGGGCGTCAAAGACTGTTACAGGATTTTAAATGACCCCTGAGGACAGAGGCAACACAAGGTCATCATGAGTTGAAAGTACTGCGCAGTCATAATGAATGCACGCTGACTGTGAGGGGATGCTGCCCTCCAGTCAGCCCTGACCTTTGACCTTCCAGAAGGGTTTAGATCATAGACTGATTTAGATAAGAGGAATTCACCTTACTATTTAATATATGGGTAAAATGACATACATAATCATGTTATATAATATTCTGGTGTACACTGTTATAGTATCATAGTACTCTTATGTATACTATATTCTGCTGACTTTGCTGCTACTCATCACACCACCAGATTGGTAGATTGGTATCTATAACACCAGTTGTGGATAACATATTTGTTCTGATATTGCCTTTGATTGAATTGCTCCTGGATAGTTTGTATTTTATTTCATTCTTATTTTTATTTTATATAGTCATAATATAATGTCCAAAGACACGCAGACTAGGTTAATGGGTGACTCTAACTTTCCCTGTGATGTGAACGTGAGTGGTTGTTAGTTTCTGTATGACCTGTGATGGACTGGCGACCTGTCCAGGGTGTACCCCACCTTTCGCCCAATGTCAGCTGGGATAGGCTCCAGTCCCCTGTGGCCCTGCATAAGTCGGTGGGTATGGACGACGGATGGATGGATATGGACGACGGATGGATGGATACCCATAATATATTTATATATTTGATTTTAAGTTTCTCTATTTATCTGTAACACTTGATTTAGGATTCTTTTATCTTAAAAATTAATTGCATTGGCATGGCATAAATGGCATACACAAATAAATAAAAACTATTCCTCCCAGGGGTGAATTCTGTTGGAACTCACATTTGGAAGAAGAAAACTGGAAAAGATCCTGGATTTTGCCTCTTACGTTGCCTCTTAAGTTCAATTCAAAATTCAACATAAAGTATATCCACTTTAAAATCTCAAGGTGTGTGGATGTAGAAAATGCTGATAAAACATGATTACTTTTTTCAGAGCAGAATAATTTTCATGTTTTAAATGCCACTTTATGTTACTCACTTTAGACTTATTATTACCAGATGCAACAGAGTGTCCTGGTATTGTTTTCACTTTGAGAGTTTCATGGTCTCCTGTCTGCAGACGCACTCATGAAACTACAGGTGTGTAGTTGAGATCAAAATGAAGGCCAACATTGAAGATGGGTTTGGTCCGAGTAAGGGCGCTGGAAGTAGAGGGGTTGGAAGCAAGTACACATTCTTTTCCAGTGGGATCAGATTGTAGAATGTGCTGTATGCTTAGTGGCTTTATTACCAGCTTCAATAGAGTTGCATCAGTGTAAAATAATATGACATGCAGTAAGTCAGACAGATTTGTTTCAACTTTAGTTCCAGTCTAAATCCTTTGAGTCATGGTACTCTTTAAAAATATGCAGTGGAGCTCATCGAATGCAAAAAACTGAGTGACAAATTTCACCAAATAAAAATATGTGAATCTGTAGCTTTAATGCTTTGTGTGCCATATGGAACAGAAAGTGCTGGTGTGCTCCCACCAGCCTGTAATCAAATGTTTTCCTATCATCACAGCAAAAATAGATCTTATTACAGTCACATAAACGCAGCCATATTTCCTACAGTCAATGTTAATTAACTCTAACTCTCATGCCTTCCTTCTTTGCCAAGTTCATTAAAAGAGCTACATTGTTTGGCTGAACCGCAAATAGCATTGTCATCAGTCATAACATTGTGCCAGCCCTGGCAACACATAGATCTAATACAATCTAATCTAAAGTGTGACATGAGCATTGTGTTTGAATGAACTCCACAATCACTGTTGATTGCCATCATCTATTTTATGCTAATATTTTCCTGTCCTTGGCTCTAAGAACACTTGGCATGCTGCACATTCAGCATTTTTACAGCTGTTGGTGTTGGCTTTGTCACTACTATTGGCTTCACTGTAATTTGGTAATTTGTTAGCAGTTGTAATTATATTTGTACAACTGGCAACACAAATAACATTTATATTTAGCACTCATTCATATCTAGCATGGCATTTAGGATGGTAATATAGGTCTGTCAGTAGGTGCAGACTTTGGATCAAACTGAACTATTAGATGGATTTCCATGAGTCCACGTGACTTTGTGATCCTCTGCCTTTCCTCTAGCGCCACCCTGTGGTTCACTAGAGTCCCAAAATCCAGATGTTCCCTTCTCGCTCAGGGGTGATATTAAAAAAACTTAACTGTGATGTGTTTTTAACACCAAGCTAGGAGTACAATGTGGTGATTTGGTTATGCCATTGATCCCTATGAAAACACAAAGGTGTATCTTTAAGAAGAACTAGCAATATTTGACTAAATGCTACGTGCCACTATAGCCTGAATGGGTATGAGTTTTAGGAATAAGTACATTTCATATCAGATTTAAACTATGTTTTTGCCTTTTATAAAATATAGGGTGAAAACTTTAAATTGATGCCCATAAAGATATTTGAGCACATAAAGTTTATCATTGTAATCAGTGCATGAGTTATTGTACAGGGGATAGACAAGGGAACATACACTTGATGATAAAACAAAGGTGTGCTTATGACAACTGGTTCTTTATGCCAATTGTATATATTTGACGTAATGTGATTTTCTAATTTTTTTGACTGATGCTCTTGCAGTTGAAGTGAACACTTTGGAGCACTTTTAGTTGTTCCATGTTGATTTGATTTATTCGCATATTAAAGTGCCAAGTGACAGATTGGAAAGGAAATGTTTTTGGCCCATATCACAGAACAAGCCATCTGATTTAAAGGTAATAAAGTGTTGTCTTTGTGCTGCTGTAGTTTACCTTACCACCCTGGTCATAATGTCTCTTCATCCGTCGTAGCCCCCCACCAGTGAACACATACACACAGGACAATTAAATATAATCCATCTTCTTTACTCTCTCTTTCTGTATTTACACAATCATTTTACAGCAGTATTACTCCATCATATATGGCATATTTTAACCATCTTGTACCTATCAAAAATATACAAAAATAAAATTGCATCTGTTTCTTCCTATATCACAACTGTCATCTGTCCATTTCTTTTGCTGTGTGTTAGGAAGAGGTAGGTGATTTCCTGTTCCGCTTCGCTCGACGTGTGGGTGGAAATCGGATGAACTCAAAGTGTTTGCTTTGGTCCGTGTTGGGGAAGGGAGGTGGGCCCGTGTGTAGCCTCTTGATGAAATGGACCTCTCTCTGGTTCTCCCTCGTTCTCGAAGCTTTGATGGGCCTCCCTTTCCTGGTGAAAGCCACATACCAGCCCTCATACTTGGCATTCTGGAAGGCAGTGTAATTGTTCTCCAGCACTATCTCTGTGAAGATACAATCCCTGCTCCGGCCGTTGGGCTGCGTGAGGAGGCAGAAAAGGTTTCTTATGTTAAATCTGGACAGACTGCATGGCATACAGATAGAAGCATGCATTCTTATTTATTCATATACACATCAAACAAAAAATGTTGCATAAAGCAGCTATATTACCAATATATAAGTCATATGATCTTAGAAAAGCCAAGTGACATGTTTTAGTAAGACTATGTAACATTTGAAAGAGGGAAATGAGAAGTTGAAAAGATAAGCAATAAAACACACCCTTGCTCACACTCAGTGGTCTTGGTGCTACAGTCTTACTTGGTCTGGTATGACCAGTAGCCTATGGTGGCTAATGTTAGGTAACATTAGCAAACTTTAGAAAAATGTTGCAGTGTAATGGACATTACTGAGTCAGTTAGTATGAACCACAATTGAAACTTGTCACTGTAAACTTTTTTAAACAAAAGTTATCGTCTACCCCTGTATATCTGGACTTTTTTACTGCAACATGAGCTATAAAAATGTGTTAAAAATGTTTACTTATGTTAAGGGGTAATTTCAGTATTTTTAAACTGCCCTATTTTCACATATTTTGGGGTTGAAATGACTAGTAGGTATAAAAAGTTTTGGAATATGGCTTCAGCTGGCGGCAGCAAACCGGCTGTAGTGGCTGCAATATATTTCTTTGGGGCAATTGCGCCCGTCACAATTAAAAAGTCCTACAATTAAAAAGTGCTTGCCACTGGCAGACTCAGACTGTTATACCAGGTGTCTGACAACATAATGGAAAGGAACCCTATGAGTCACACCCGGTGACATCCTTTGTTTTTAACAATAAACGTCTCCAGAAAGACTGAGTCTCACTCAAGGACAATTCTCCCTCTGAAATTTTGAGAAAGGCGAATTGTTGCAGGAAGACGACGGTCGAAATGTGAGTCAGAGTTTGAGAGTTCTATTGTAGATACTGTTGTGAACTTAAATAGGCTTACTGGTACTTATTGCATAGAAGGGCAGCTGTTGTCCTTCAGTGTGAATCTTTCTCTGGGTGAACTTCTTTATGTATAAACAGACATTGCAGCACAGAGTTTTAACACTTCAACACTTAAGATGTGAAATTGATTCATGACGTGTCATGTCAGCCAGATATGTTAAATTCATCTTTTGTTGACTTATGAACAAATATAGAGGCAGTGCATGATGTCTGGGTACATTCCCCTCATCACTGTCAGCCAGGGCAAATAAGACTGAGCAACTACCACTCAGTCCTCGGAGGATTCCTTTTTCCAGCACATCATGTCCTGGGGTGACTGACAAGTCTACAAGTCTATCTAGGCCACAATGACAATGGACTGAATCTTTAGGAGCTACAGTGTGTATTTTAGTGGATGTGAGATGTGATCAGGTGAGGCCAGGCACATATTGTAAATCTTCTGAAGAAAACCAAGCTCAAATGGATTTAGATTTTACACAAGTGGTTTTCCACATGTTTTTTCCAGTGACATGTTGACCACTCATAGAGCTGATACAGTTATAAATTGGAATCTACTTTACATGTTACATTAATTCGGATTGTTTAGGACTGAAAGATATGTACACCCTCAGACTACATTTTATCTGTGTGTTTGGCAAATAATGCAAATTTAAAAATAAATGCCATCTTGTGAAATTCACTTTGCCTTAATGGATAATGATTACTTGATACAAATATTGCTTGCAACAATATAATTTGGCTGCTTAACATTACCAAAAATATAACTTTAATAAGTTTTTCAATTCATTTAGTCACAGCAGTGATTCAAAACATTCCCATATGAACTAAAATGCATATACGGTTTCAGTATCTGCGGAAACTCTACTTGCTCTCAAATAAAAGAAATCCAGAAATGTATATTGTACCTTTCCAACAAGTTTCCCCTTCCAGTTCATGCAGAGGTAGCGCCCACTCTCCGCACCTCTTATCCTCACTCGACTGCCAAAGGTATCTGTCTCAACAAAAAGACGAGCTGCCAGAAAAAAAGGGGAAAAAGAACGTGAAGACAGGCATGAAGTTCCCTTGATGAATAGCAAATATAATTCAGACTAGGCTGATTTGAAGAACTACAATTTCCACTTTATTGCACAATGGCAGACATAAACAGCATTTAAGATCTGCTACCTGTTCATTAAGGGTGTGGTTTGCATTAATATATCTAAAATATAGACAAAGCATTCTATAAAGATGTTAGATTTTGGCAGTTGAGTCATTGTGCTGGTTGTAATTTTGTATGTGTTTTGTCATTTCTTCTGTGGACGATTTCTCTGTTAAGCTGAAACTCCATACTTTCAGGATAAACAGTTGAGTCAATAAGAGCCTTGAGGCACTCACTAGCCCAGGTAAGCCTCCTGAAATGATTCTTCTAACACCAAATGATTAAAAGAATGTTATCACTGAACATTAAAGAGCTGTACTGGAAAATGAATCAACATTCTCAATGGCATTTGTCCTGCGGTCAATGATGGGGCGTTGAGCATTACAACAGCCTTGTGTATTGGGGATATGGAGACAAAGGACTTGTCCTAATCAACCGCTAATTTGCCAGACGATGGCTTGATGGATACTGCTGGGAGGCTGAATTACCATATAGGCCGAAAAACAGATACCAGCAGGCTGTAGGTGAAACTGCTGGTTGTGTCTGGGGCATCGGTCCGCAGCAGGGATACTTTCAGAGACCAAAAACCTGCATTGTTCCATTGAAGATTTGCACTTAATTCCTCTGAAGAATCCCTTCACATAGTTTTACCATTTAGAACAGGTCAGTCTTTGTTAACCAAATCACAATTAATATATACAGCCAAAAAATTACAACAGGTTTGATGGCAGATTTTACATACAGACAGTTTGAGGATGAATTACTGTGAGATCAGTATATATCCAATATCCATTTCTTTTTTTAAACTAAGATGGTCTGATCTCTGGTAAATATCAATATCCCCACATTGCATCTGTACCATGACATTCATGCAAGTCACAGAGCCATGCATCTAATTTTCTGAAAAAGAATTACAGATATCTGCATATTTGGACTCATTTGAACTCAGAAGGTCTGTAAACACATGGTTGTTTCAAAGACATATTCCAGAGAACTCAAAGACTTTTCTCACTATCACACTGAAAAAAGATTTAATCAGCTGAGTGATTAAAAGAATTTTGTCAAGGTTCCCAAGTTGTGACTGCTTTTCCAAATTCACACAAAGGTTGGTATATATTGATGTCATGTGTTGCATTTTCAAAAAAATAATATGCAAATGTCCTACAAGGTTGATGGCAGGCCTCAGCTCTTACCGTACATATTCCCGTCCTCAGCTGTGGCGGTGATCCTTTTGCCCTGGATCTGGACGTGTTTCCCGCTGGTGCGGCTGTAGAGCTGGTACACCCTGACCTGTCTGCGGCTGAGCTGGTCCGTCACTGCGCCCTGTGTCCTCACATACTGGTTAAAATTAGGAGACGGGTGATTCTCCCCCTTTTTTATGCAAAGGGAAAAATGAAATACATAATTTTTTTCTTTCTAATTGTATAGCCAATTTGTATAATCACTAAAAACAGGTTGTAGGCTACAAAAGGAGTTTGCCCTATGACTACTATAAGTTCTAGTTAATCATATAGTTAATAATATCAGTTAGGCTACAAGTTAGTCATATTCAAATGCAATATGTTATTCAAAAGTGAGTTATTACTTTTTGAAAATAGCTAAACAATGTCGACCAAGTTTTTAGTGCGCTTACCTGGGCATGGCACCACAGCACGAAAAAATGAAATGATCTGTTGAGGTAACAATTAGAGTTGTTATTATAAAGAATCTATTTTGTGGCAAATCAGTCTTACAACCTGGTCTACAACCCAATCAGTCGTCTTACATGTAAAAGCAGCGCTGGTTTATTCCATACATTCTTCGTTTTATTTTATCCGATCAAGAAACAGAATCTTGAGCCAGATAAATCCCAAACGGATGCGGTAAATAAATCCAACGGAGCTCCCACAGTGTTGCATATGCACTCCTGACCTGTCCATCCACACCAGCAAAGTCTCTGATACAACCACCTCGGAGTTATTCCCCTTCACATTTATCAAAAACCTGATCCAGCTGACTGGGCCGCAAAGAGTGCTTCAAAAGATCCGTACAGCGCACCAAAAGCCGATACATCCATTATAAAAAGCTCGTTAGATTTTAATTTTCGTCAGTGGGGTAAAATGTGAGGGATCCCTGGCTCGGTGCAGCTCTGCTTGGGTTAATTCCAGGTTTTGAAAAGCCCTCTGTCTCACCGGGATCAGGCTGCTCACTGGTTAAATGTTGAAAGGCCAAGTCCCTCCCTGAAATCTTATTGTGGGTGGGCACAGAAACAGGACCCCTAATGATGATTTAATAGGGAGGCACATGTGCAGAAGAAAAGAAATAATTCACATTCTTTAAGATTAGCAAAAGAAAAAACAAACAAGTTGAATTTCACATCCAAACCCTAAAGGTAAATTGAAAAAGAAAAAAACTTGGTTTGAGATTTTTAACACAAATTTCATTCAAGACTATCCCTGTCTGCCTTTAATGTAGATCATTACTGTAGCATTGTATTTAAAAGTGATCAGCCTAAGGGATCCTTATGGGTGTGGCAATTAGGTGTTAAAGAGACCATTGCCCCCATCACACTTGCATTTTACCCTATAGTGTCCATCAGCGTGTGGCCATTCGGAACAGGCAATTGCTTGGCTTAAGGTCTTGCTGCTTGCAGCATTCTCGAGAACCACTGATCTGATTGACTTCACATTCTACACTGCACTCCCTTGGGTCATCACAAAAATACCCACCAAGTGTGAAGTCGATCAGATGAATGTTTCTTGACAATTGCTCAAAATGTGTGGAAGGAGTAGCAGAAAAACAGATTTGGATGATCTAGGTGCTAATATGGATGGCTTATATGGATTGACTGGATCTAGACCCACAGAATCAAGGACTTATGGTTCAAAAGTTATAGGCCAAAATGCAAAGTTTCTTGTTATAATGCCAAATTGCACCAAATTCAACACTGAACTCCCTTAGCTCTTAACTGCCAAGTGTGAAGTCAACTGGATGAATGGTTGTTGAGACAAAGGACAAAACACACATATAGACAGACGGAGCTTCCTCTACAGTTAGACAATTGCAATGCCTATTCAACATGGCGTGTTCGGAACAGGCTGAATGCTAAGTCTCCAGTACTGCTGTTTGCAGCCTTCTCGAGAATTCTCATCCAAACAACTTCACACACAACGCTGCTCTTCCTTGGGTCCTGAGCAACACCTGCCATGACATAGTTGTGTCATTTGAGTGCAAAAGCTCACGCGAAAATTTTATGGCCTTAGTGAAGGCAGAGCCCCAATCAGTGTCTTTGGATAAGCCCCAGCTTTTACACGGTTCAACAGTGTGATTTGAGGTGATGTTCTTCACTAGAGCAAGCAGGCCCACTGCATCCAAAGTACGTGGAGTATCATACCAAGATGGGAGATCTCCAAATGCAGTGCAGTTGCATCTTTTCCAGGTATGGCTATAAAACCAAAGCAAAAAAAAATCAAACCAAACACCATTTTACCAAGTTGGCTAATTACTGTTGTTAACTGATATCACAACTTTGCCTGTGTCCAGTTATATATTAGATTTCATTGACTACATAACACACTTTTGCATACATCATCTCTTTCTCATTGTGTCATTGTGACTGAGAGTCCATTACCAGTGTCTTTTGCTTTTCGTGTATAAAATAAAATATAGATATGAAAAACCTGCATTAGGCTAACGTTACATGTGTCAAGCTTTGTTTCAAAAGTGTAGTCTTTTTTGTCAGATTCATTCCCAGATCAAGCAGAGTCAAGGCTACTGAATGGTGACGTCCAGAACACAATAGGGATAGACATTTCAAAAATAGTGTCCAACTTAATGGCAAACGTGAGATAATCAATTGGCTGCTGTCACTGGAATTAATAGTAAATTATATTTAATGCCTGCAAGTACCTCCCCCAGGAAATTTTGATCTTTAAACACTTCATTTTCTGCATTCTGGTGAAAGTTTCTGCACCAACTTAATGTTTTTATTTATTTCTTCTATATTTTAGTTTTCTTAACGTGCAAATAAATCTCTCATCAGGCATTTTCATTTGTTATTTAAATGTAAGCTATATTTCAGAATGTTTTTTAACAAATTATCCTTTAAAAAAGTGGTGGGGACAAAATCAAGTGGTGGGGACATGCCCCCAGTGTAAATGATACCTCAGCCTGTTTCCACAGAATAATTTCACTTCAGAATGATAGCAGACCACCTTACAGTGTCACTATCAGGGCAGTCGGATGTAGAAATCCAAAATTAAAGCCCCATAAAATGTCACATGTGAGCTATGTTCCCATTAAATCAAATAAGAATGGAATAGAAAATTCCGGTTTCTGCAGACTGACAGCAGACCACCTGTGTGTCACTGTGACAATATCAGTTAAAAATCAAAATTAAGCCGACTCAAATATCAGATAAGAGCTATGTTCCCACTAAATTCAGATTAGCGTTGAAACTTGTTGTGTGTTTTTCTTCAGACCGATTCGACTTGATAGCAGACAGCAGACCACCTCAGTGTGTCACTTGGACAATGTCAGTATAGCCCGATGTTGAATATAAAAATTAAAGCCCCATAAAATGTCACATATTGAGCTTTGTTACCACTAAATTCAGATTAAAATAGAAAAAGGAAACAGTTGAGTTATTTTAGAACCATCACAAATTGAATCAGAATTTAACAGTTTTGAAATTGAAATGTGCAACTCCAGGTAATCATTGCTTATTTCAGCAGAGAGAGAGAACAGAGGTAATGAGTTATTAATTCGACTCGGGGGAGCCTTCAGTCAGAAAACAATGTTTGTAAAAAGTGGACCTCCTGAGCAAGGCAAAGAAAGACTTTTTTTATCATCAAACTGTCAGAGGCCCTGCCCCACAAAACGTCTCTATATAGTGATTGTGAATTTTTGATGTTTAATAAGATTCCCCTGCTTTCACTGGTTTGGACGCTGTCGAAAGCGGCAGTATCGACCAACCACTGGTCGAGATGGATGTTTCTCCAGAGATGGATGTGGTTCAGTCACTGCTGTTTATATCCTTTATATTTATTTTACAAACAGATGATAATTAAATGGGAAATCATTTCAACTGAAGCAATACATTGGAAACAGTTCAACGAGAAGGAGCTAATGAAGATTTTTTGAAACAGTAAGACAGATGTGTCTGAACCTTTAAGGCATTGAGCAAAAATCACCTATATATTCAGAAAGTGTAGCAGGTTTTCTATTCTAGTCACCAGTGCCCCAGATGAGTGCCCCTGAGGTGAAAATGAATTTTGAGAAACTGAATTTGAAAACTGAATTCCAAAGTGATTTTGGATCTAAGTGTCATTACCACAGCCAGGAGCACTAACAAACCAGCGGTATCGATGATCATAGCTAATGATCCCAGAGGTTAAATAGCTGAGTTTCCCTACCAGTCAGTCAGAACTGAAGAAGTTTCTTGGATGAGGGACGAAACGTCTTCTAGTATCTTCCACCAAGTCCAGTTGCCCTTGACCTCAACCCTCATTGGATACAAGTAAAAGTAAAAGCATTTTCAAAATGTTACATTCAATTTCAATATAAAAAATAAAATTTTCAATTTAGCTTACACTGTTCAGTTTGAACGTTTCAATTTCAAAACTATTCTAATCAGATTCTATTCTTGCTGGCACTAAAACAACTCCATAGTTTCCTTTTTCTATTCTGGTTTAAATTTCGATGGAACACAGGTTACATATCACATTTCAGAGGGCTTTAATTTCAAAATTCAAAATCAGACTATACTAATATTCTCAGGGTGACACTCTGAGGTGGTCTACTATTTTTAAGTGATTTTGGTAAGTAAGGGGCTGACTCAGGTGAGCCCTGAACCATCCATTAGTTATGCTGCCCCAGGTCTCGACTGCCGGGAGACTTCCCATGATGCACTGAGCTCCTCTTTCTCCTCTTCCTCTCCATCTGAATGCATTCTTATCCTATTAATTACTAACTTGACTTCCCTCTCCTGTAGTTTTGTGCTTTCTCGCCCCTCTCTAATGTCTCCTTCTGTCACTTTCTGCAGGTGTTTCTGGCTCCAGGGCTATGGGGTCTGGATCTATGATTGCAAGCCATCCACTGCCCCCATGTCCCTGCTCGACACCCACTGCAACAATTATTATTTTTTGTCCTATGATTATTATTATAATCATTATTAATGCTATCTTTATTAGTACCATAATTATTTTTATTGATATTTGTATTATTATCACTACCATTATTATTATCTCATTATTATTATCATTATTATTAAATTTATGTGGAACTTGAATTGTGCTACTGTGTGTTCTCTTTCTTTCTTTGAATTAAATTGAAATTTTAATTATTAAGGCAGGTAAAAAGAAAATTACAATAATCCACAGGTGATGTGACAAAGAAGCATGGTTTCGCAACATACGTAAGTTTGGCTATGTTTCTTAGGTGAAAGAAAGATGATCAAGTTAGCATCCTAATGTGAGAATCTAACTTATCGATTGGTCAAAAATCACACTAAGATCATGCAGATTAGACAGAGATGATGATCATTAGGCACCAATGTTCTGCCTGATCAACCATGAAGGTTATCACCAATCAATACTTCAGTTTATCTTCATATGTAGAAAATGACTTGCCATCCAGTCCCTAATTGCATTTAAGCAGATGTTCTGTTCAGAAAGATTTTGAGGCTCTTCAGATTTAAATGAAAAATACAACTGGATGTCATCTGCATACAAATGGAGTTGTTGCTAAAACTGCCCTAATGGCAGCATGTATATGGAGAATAAGTCCCAAGACTGATCCCTGAGGGACACCACAGGGCAACAGAGCCCAACACAAATTAATCTACAGAGACAGAGACCCACTCCTATGTAATCCCTGTGTTGCCCACCAGGTGAATTTGTCTGTGGATTAGAATATGGATAATAATAATCACAGTGTCAATTGCTGTGCTAAGGTCAAATAAAACCAAAACTGAACAATCTCCAGCATCTGCAGCCAGTAAAATATCATGTGATACCTTAAGGAGAGCTGTTTTAGTGGAGCACAGTTTATGGAAACCAGATTGACATGTATCATACAGTTCCAGTATTGAAGTTTCTTTTCAACAACATTTTCTAAATTTTTGAAACAGAAAGGTAGTTTAGAAAGATGCCTATAGTTCTCTTTTAGGAAGGGGGCCAGATTTGTTTTTTTCAGCAAAGGTTGGATAATAAGCTGCTTAAAATAACTGGGGACGCACCCTAATTAAAGAGAGTGGTTTATAATGTTGACAATGCTAGGCTTGAAGTTAAGAACCTTTAAAAATAGGAAGGTTGTTAGGACATCTAGAGGGCTCAAAAAGGGTTTCATTTGTCCTAACAAGGCCATCAAAGGACACAGGACATCATCAAAGGACACAGGACAAAAGGAAACAACTTGTGAGTGGACTAGACGAGGCTGAGATGTTTGCCCTAACATTTACAACCTTATCTATAAAATAATTAAGAGAGTTACTGCAGTCACAATTTCAGAAGATTGGTAAGTTAGGAGTGCTGGGAGAGGCAACGTAGTTTACAATATTAAGCAGGACTTTAGGGTTGTTCTTGCTGGAAGAAATTAGATTGAAGTCTGATAAAAAAAAAGAGCTGATTGGACCTGGTCGTCTGTAAATGCTCCGTACTTGTATAGCGCCTTTCTAGTCTTTTCGACCACTCAAAGCGCTTTTACATACATCTGCATTCACCAGTCATACACATTCATACACTGAGCCTAAGTGCTCAAACGGAAACTAACATTCACACACATTCATACACTGGCGGAACAGCCGCCAGGGGCAAATCGGGGTTCAGTATCTTGCCCAAGGACACTTCGACACGCAACCAGGGGGAGCCAGGGATTGAACCGCCGACCTTCCGATTAACGGCCAACCCGCTCTACCTCCTGAGCCACAGCCGCCCTCTGTAAATACAACTCTGGACATTTGCAATTCAAAACCATTTACTATCTGGCCTGTAAATTTATTTCTTCCTTTAAGACTATGACAAGTCCAATATGACAATCCAGCTGGATTGTACCTATAAAATAGTAGTCTGCAGGACAAACTTAGATCAAATTGATATAATCCATATTCTGCTGCCATGTTTCAGTCAAGAACATATTGTCCATACTTTCATTACATTACATTACATTAACTCATTTGGCAGACGCTTTTATCCAAAGTGACTTAGATTTGAGGAACAACATACAAGCATCAACAAAGCAACGACAGGCACGAGATCTACATCTGATAATACCTAGTTTGTAAGGGCAGCAATAAATACTAGTAAGAGCTAATAGCACGTTTGGCATTAATGGGGTAAATAACTAGGGACTTTCACTACAAAATAAGTAATTCAGGATAAATTACTTGGTTCTAATAGACCGTGCATTGATCAAGGCCGTCTAACTGGGGAAGACAAAACAGCAGAAGAGCAAGCCGAGGAGTGAGGCAGCTGGCAGAGGTTCACCTGGTGGAGAGTCATGGTGCACACATCACCTTGAGTGAGAGAATGTAGAGATCTCTCAGCTAGCCCAAGGCAAGGAGAACCTCCACAGCATCTGACCACGGCCTTATTTAACGTCTTTATCTTTTGGAGGACAGAGGGACTAGTCAGGCCCGCAGGAGCACTGCAGAGCCCTCTGGTCCTGGGCACATCCCATGCCAATTTGTAACTTTTCCAGTCAGGATGAATGCTATTGCTCCTCTGTAAACTCCTCTTTCTACATTTATTTATGTTGACTGTATGTTTGTCTAGGTGTAGAACCTTATCACCACAGAAAATTCCTCGTATGTGTAAAACACTACTTGGCAATAAAGCTCCTTCTGATTCTGATTCTAAAAGTGCTTGCCACAAAAAAGCCTATCAATCTCAGGTTCCATCTTACCCTAACTCATGGACAAGATCTAAAGGTGAAGTCCTTCATTTGTGGCAGCAACTCATCATGTGTTGATTTGCTCAAATTGTTGGAATGCCTTTACTGAGAACGTCTTCGTTCTTGTAACGTGTCTGACATTTAACTTTTCCCTAGTTAGGGAATCTATGCTACTGATCCTGGACTTAGTATCTAAGTTATAAATATCTGAGTTTCTTTAAAATATCTTAGACCCAAGGTTTTCTGGGATCACAGTTTGGTTCAGTTACAGGTTTAGCTTCACTAAATTTACTAGCGGTAACATTTCTCTGGTAAACTTTCCCCTTTTTTAACTCAAGGTTTTCCTTTCCTTTAGAACCCAAATTAGTTCCGCTTGACTCAAATTTAGCTGCTTACACTAGCTAGCAACACTATTTCTCTGGCTGGTTTGCTTGACAGTGGTCAATGTTTTTGTTGGTGGTGGTCTATGTTTGATGGTGGCCACATTTCCACCACTACTGTTCACGCTGGCTTTGAAGAACCCCACCTGGGAGACGGTTGTTTTCTCTCACCTTGACTCAGGTGGGGTCAATGAGGTGGCAATTGCCAGATGCTTGCAGTCAATGAAGTTTTTATTTTGGAGAAGCAGTGCACCTAGGATGGGCTGACCATCCACATCAGTAATTTGCTCCGCAGAATCAAGACGGAGCGCCTGCTAGAGAGGTGGCACCAGATGGCCTAACTCAGAGGACAGTGACTTGGATCTGCCCATGGCTCTATTTTAAGTGCAATGGTTCCACAAAAATGCATAAACCTCCTTCACTCTGTGTGCATGGATTCAGGCTCTGTTTGGAGTACTTCATATCCTTAACAGCCTTTGTCTCCACTTGTAACCAATATGGAAGTCAGTTAGAGGGCATTGTATGTACGAAATAGAGATAGTAGTTACTTAACTTCTATGAGTATGTGCATAGCCCTCTAACTACAGCTGGTCCCTGTTCTATTGCTATTGCTGAGTTCAAAAGGGAGATGAACAGCAGACGCACAAGTGTTTTATATTATGTGGTTGCTGCCTCCTTATTGGGTGGTGAGAAAGATTTGTCTCAGGGTGTCGAGGCAGAGTCTCGATGAGGTTAACTAATAATCCCATTACAACATAATGGGCTACACACATACTCATAGAACTACTATTTAGATCATATATATATATATATATATATATCATATTACAATCTACATAAAACAACACTTTAAAATAACAACAATAAATATTTTTTAACTAAATTGTCTGTTATCTCAACTTCAAGATAATAAACATCTGTCCTTTAACATTTTAATAGCAAATACACATTAGCTTCAACCACAATCTGAATACACACAAAGAGGCTTCAATAAATATGTTTGTTTATTAAATTAAATTACATGAGCCATTTGTAGTCTTGTTAATACTGCTTTACAGACTTTTCAATTCAATTTTATTTATATAGCGCCAAATCACAACAACAGTTATCTCACAGCGCTTTTCATAAAAGAGCAGGTCTAGACCGTACACTATGATGCTATTTACAGAAGCCCAACAGTTCTTTTTGAGCAGTTGCAGAATTTTCCAAGATATCAAAACCACTTCCTATATAGTTCAGGCCTTCCTCTGGGCTACTGTAGCTCCAGTGACAAGTGAAAGGAGAACTGGTGGTCTCCAAACAGCTCTGACTACATCGTAAAAATCTCAGCCATAAAGAGCAACTGGCTACTCTTTCTGACCCTGCAAAAATAGAGGCAAGGGTTTAGAAAGTGGGTGGTCCCCTTTATGAATGTTCAAAAGAAGAGAAAAGTAAAAAAGAAAAAAAAGACTGGAGGATTCACTTGGACAAGCAGCCTGCTCCTCATCAGAAGCAGCGGGGCTCTTCTTGTCCTTCATGCCACCCGAACCCACAATCAGGTCACTCTTCACTGCTCTCAGTTGACTGATTCAGCAGCCTGGGAATGTTACGCTCAAAATGTGAAAATACCAGTCATCTGTAAATGTACTTTGGACTTTTTCATGTACATGAACATTAAAGTCATACACTAAGAGGAGAAATGTACAACTCTGTGCTTATTACAAAGGCTGCTGACCCTTAGGTAGCGCCCTGCCATTTGCAAGCTGACCATTTGAGCTTGCCAAATTTGACACAGCTGACACATGCAATAAATTTGAACTGGTTTCCCCACCCCCTTTATTCATAATGAGTGCTGCCCTGTAAAGCCTTCTAACACACATTCAAACTCACATACCAGCTATCCAAATGTGTGATAATCATGGGATAAAGTTGTATTATATGCAGAAAGATACAACCAATCTTCAAAATCATAAATCCACAGAAGTGTGAAAATATGTACTGATGTCTAAAAACATGACACTGCAGGTCAGACTGTGTGTGAATAACTAAAGAGGATATGTAAGAGCTAATGGGTGACAGACAACATTGTCAGGATGACCAGACTGTGCAAATCCCCGAGTCCCTGAGTGCTGGGATGTCCGACAGGTGAAACCCAAGTTGCTGATCCATGATTAACACTCGCCAGTTGCTGACAGGCTCTGACTGCTTCATCTACAGGCCAAAAAGCTGGGAACACTTGAGACCTGAAAACTAATAAAGTGACTCACACAACTGCCCTTCTCAGAGCCATGGACACTGAAAGAGTGGGAGTGGGGTGGTTGCAAGGGGTGGTGGTAATCAAAATAGCTAGATGTCCAGCTACGCTGAGGCTACAGATTCAGAAAGGGTCCAGCATCTGTGTTATTTTTAAGGAGCAAAATGTCACTGAGCAATGATCATGCTCAAGGCGCATATCTAACAGAGTTAGATGCAAGGTCACGCCCAAGCCAGATCGCTTTCTGAAGACAGACGATGTTGTGAATGGTAATGACACATATGCTGCTGCTTTGAAGTCATACACGAAGCTCCTGAGAAATTCATTGTTATCTGCTAATTAATTGTACAGGTATGTGCACATGTACACTCCCTCAGTTGTTTGCGGAAAACAAACTTTTATCATATGTATATATGATAACTTTCTATTATCATATATATTCATGGACACTCAATATACATTTAAAGCCATTTAAAGCCCCTACACCTAAAGAAAAGCCCTCCTTTAGTTCACTTTATTTGCTTGTAATGTTTGTAACTAGCAGCAGTAATTAGCTTATAGATTGGAGCCATTTCTTCATCCATCAGGACCTGAACAAATCTAGGTGATTTGAGCGTGTACTGGTCTTCTTTAGCAAACAACATGTGAGTTACACAATTATGAAATTGTTAGCTGTATTTTTCCTCTTTTGTAGGAGGCTAGCTATTAGCCTATCCTCATTTGTGCTAAGCTAGGCTAAATACGTCTTGGATCAATCTCTCTCCTGAATACACATAAATGAAAATGTGAAGTGAAATAGATCCTCTGATCTAAGTTCTAAGAAGAAAGTAAACGAGCATATTTCCCATAATAATCAGATATTGTCTTAAAGGATTAAACCATTATTTGTAAAACAGTTTTCCTACAATGAAATCAAAGTTCATTTTGAACATATTTCAAGACGTAATAACTTGGGAATACAGTAAAAGTGATACAGATGCCTTTCCCTGCCCTTTTATTTATAATATGCCCTGATTTATTATGGCACTCATGTAGTATTATTTGCTGCACAACGCAGTATATAGGTCATATATTTAAACACCTTTTACTATGCCGTATTAGTTGCAACCTAAACACAAAAGGAATGGCCTCACAAAAGCCAAAAAGTGCTTTTGAGAATCTATGGCAAGAGAAAAAAGCATGCAAACAATTTGACCTCTGAACACTAGCATTGGGAAACTGGCCATTAATTAGAAATTAGTTATGGATGGAAAAATGTGTGACCTCCGGCTCCCAGAGGACACATCAAGCCATTATATTTGACTGGTTTGGGATTTCAAGGACTCATTGATAGCCATTTTCAAGATTTATTCTGTCATCAGTTGACACCAAGACTATAGACATATATCGCTGATGTCACTGGGCCTTGCAGTCAAAACACATCTCAGACCCCAAAGGAATTCTTCAGAAAAATCCTTTCAAAATAAGGAAAAAAGTATGTACAACAGAAGCTGGAGGAACATTTTCTTTACCCCATAGAAGTACAATAGTAATGATAATTCTATGTAGAGTGAGACATTAAAGGGCACCAACTTTACATTTAAATGTTACAAAAGCAAAGTGTATTACAAAATGCAAGGTCCTGGCCTGACCATCAAGAGCAATCTGGGCTTTAGTGTCTTGCCCAAGGACACTTCGACATGTGGACAGTAGGAGCTAGGAATCAAAATCACCAACCCTGTGATTTTATGCAAATAATAAAACATCAGCTTAGTGTATTAGCCTTACCCTTAGGCAAACTAATCTTTTTTGATAAGTTTTGCAGTGAAAACATTTTCATAGTAAATATTATTCTTCATCTCATTAATAATAATTCTGATTAAAAAATGCTAAAATATAGAAATAGTCTGATCAAAATGTATCATTAGATTCAATTTGGGTTGAGGTATTTTCATTGTTTAATTTTGCTCAGTTATACAACAAACATATCCCCTTGACGCCTGAATTTTTTTACAATAAAAAAAAATTATTTGTGTTTTCATTTGCTTTCAACCTAATGTTAAATTAAGTGAAGCTTGTTAATTTGTCTATAGAACATAGAAAAGATATAAATTCAGGTATGATGTAGGTATGATGCAAATTAGCGACAACAGGCATAAACGAGAAACCAGGGCTTGCAAAAGGTTCCTAGGTACGTATTGAATATGCACAAACAGGCATTGGCAATACTTGCGCTATCTTGGCTGCAACTGAAAGGGAGAGTTGTGATGCAAATTGACGCGACAATCAGCGTCAATGGGTTAAACATGAAGTAAACTGTATCTTGTCCATGTAGTGTGGATAAAACTGACTGTACCGTATCTCATTTTTAATCAGTCACCAATGTCAAGCCTAATAGGAATGGTCATTTATTTCCAACCAAAATGCATAACAGTCATTGTCAGCAGAGTGAGAAATAGAGCCACCAACCTGAAGCCAGCTCTTAATATTCTTGTAAAGTGTGCATCTGATCAAAAAGAAAATGTATTGCTTTTTGTTTATTTTCAATGACTGCTTGTGAGTTTGCTGATTTATTCCAGCCTGGCATGGGCCGCTTCTAAAAAAAAAAAGTTATACTTGCATTAGACATTCCGCATAAAATACAGTACACAAGTACTTAACGAAAGTGTGTGATTCAACAGCATATATTAGTATACTGTATATTACCATTTGCATTATTATGCACACTGTCTACATTAGGTGGTCTTTAGAAGGACATATACTGGATGTGTACACTATAAGAAAAAATGTATTTATTGTACTCTCTCTACTTGGGCAGTAGCAAGCGGTGGGCCCCAGCTCTGTGCTGTAGTGGAAGATGTTTTGCTGCAGCAGCTGTCTGCTCCCTCCGCCCCTTTTTGCTCTGATCTCTTCTCTGCAGTTCACACCTGATCAACAATGACTGCACTTCACACAGGAATTTTCCATTTTCTATTTTCTGTCACCCTCCGCGGCTCACCCCCACCACGCAACAGCCCCCAGACCAACGGCAAGACAAGTGTTGTCCTAAAACTTGGTGGCAGGCTGCAGCGACACCCCCACCAGCCGGTGACACAACAGCATGGCTGGTATTTCAGGCCCTCTTCCATGACTCAGTTGCTGTGGAGGGAACGGGGAGTGACTGATCCTCTATTGTTAACTAAAGCCCCCAATGTGGTGGCTGATGAAAGGCAATGAAAATTTTAACCACATTGTCAGCAAGCAGACAACATGGGGAGCTTAAGGATATCATTAAAGGTGCTATGATTAGCATTTTGCAATACATACATCATTATCTCATTTACTTTGAGGGATACCTTAAACAAATACACATTTAACTGAACATTTTGTCAGTCACTTTTGTCCTATATCCAGCATTTGACACTTTTTGCTTTTAGCTGACATAAAATCTACTGAAAACTACAAAGATTATATTTCACGTTAGCTTAAATTGCCAAACACTTTTACCATCTTTATCAAATGTGAATAGTTGTATTTACACTCCTAGTGTGAAGGAAATGGTGTTGAAATGGTGCTTTTTGTCTACATAATCCAGTTTTGTGAATGTCTTCACCACACAACAACAGCATTGCAACTTCTGGTGGTTGTACAAATAAAGTCCTTTCTCAGAAATAAAGGTGGATGTAGCATGATGTTGGATTGTTGGGTGTATGAAGCATCTCTCTTAGAAACTGGAAACTGCTCCTCCTCCTTAGCCTTAGCCAAGTAATTATACATAGTTGCCTTAACTTAACCAAATCTCAACCACAGAGATGGAAGATTTACAAAAAAAACTTTTATCAATCATTTTGTATTAGTCATTTGAATTGTTTTGAAAGGCAGAAATTTTGACATTTAGGTATGAGGACTTCCAGCTGTTGCAGGATGTTAGTGTGTGTGTGGGGGGGTAACCCGTGAGATGATGAAATACAATCCAAGAAGGACCATTGGAGTAACAGATCCATGAGTTTGAAGGCCTAACAGACACAAAAGCACTGCATAGTGCTTTCTAATACAATGTGACTGATTTTCGAACTCTGAAAAGTGAACTATCTTACAAAGTAATACTTTTCACTGACTGAGTCAAGTGTTGTGGATGAACACGACGCTGCCCTCTTACCTGGCTGTGACCTCCACAAGGGCTGCCATCAACCCCTGTCAATCTCTCCTCGCATCTCGCCTCTACCAGCCCCTTCTTCCTCTCAAAGGCTCCTTTACAGCCCATGAGGGCCCAGACTCTGTGGGCCTGCTAACTCTGGTACTGGGGACAAATGCATAGAGCCACTCAGAAAGCCATCAGTTACATGTTCCACAGACATAATGACATAAACAAACAAGGGCTGGTTTTACTTCAGCTAAGAGGAGGGGAAACTGCTATCACACTTGGTGGTAGTGCTGATGTGGAGATCAAGACAAGACAACATCTTTTAGTATTCTGCTCTCTGTCTGTAGTCTTCACAATCAAAGGAGAATCCCACAGCAACAAAGAAATAAATGAATGACACACTTAAGTTTAGACAACTTTAACTTATACACTCTACCATCTTCAAATCTTCTCTATGAAATGTCTTATGTTGCTGAAATACTGCAAAGCCAACCAGACAAGTTTGCCTAGAGTAATGGAAATAAGTGTCTTACCTGTGCACGGGGGTTGTCATGGAGGGAATAGTGTAACAGGACACTTTCAAAGACAGCGCTTAAACACTAAAAAAAACACAAACCCATCTCTTGTTTCTGCTCACTGGCGAAGCGCAGGCATCAAGCATCAAGCAAGTCGCTACAGCACTCAACATTGCAGCTGCAAGCACAGAAGCAGCTTTAACACACCAGCATTGATTGTTAGTGTGTGAGCTGCCCTCCCACATCATTCTTGAAAGGTCCCCATTAGCCCCCTAACAGAACAGCATTAGTGCATTCAGAAGGTTGGATCTCACTTCTTGAGTTGTCGGTGGTCAAGTGGCCTCTATCTGAGAGTTCCCTGATAACAGCATTTGATGTTGTTTGGTTAAGTAGAAAGCAAACACTGGTGGGGTCAAAAACATTTGCAGTAATGCCATTAGCCCACTCAGCTGGGTCACAAGTACATGAACTAATAGGGTGATTGCAGTGGAGCTTCAAACAGGTGTTGGCACACCATTATGCAGTGAATAAATGCTTTTTAATTACACCATAATTGAGTAGAGTAAAGCTGTTTTTCATGGTAAACATTTCACCAAGTGGGGGGGTTAAGATAAGATAAGAAAGATTGTATTGGTCACACACTGGGGAAATTCACTACCATACATCTGGCAAAAAATAGCTGGTTTAAGGTGACATGCTTTGTCAGAAAAGAAAAGGAAATCAAAATGTCTGATTTTCATGAGCAAATTGTGCCATGTGATGTTCGGTTCTCTAAAGGTTGGATGGGAAAATGATAAGAACCTGTTCAGCAATGTTTCCCAAATGGTTTCATTTTTGTTTGTTAGTGCTGAAATAATTAGTCCATTGACAGAAACCTAAGAAACAATTAATCATTTAAGTAACAAAACTCGGAGTCTAGCCAACATGAGGTGGCAATATGCTCAAAATGACAAAGTACATCTGAGGCTGAGAGAATAACATTAGCTTTGATATATGGTTATAAACCCAAGTTATTGGACACACTGACATTTTGTGTGTCCAGAATTTCATGACAATCCATCCAATAGATATTTCAGTCTAGGCCAAAGTGGTGGTCCATGATGAATCATGATGAACATGATTGACATATTAATTAATTACAAAAATAAACATTTGTTTAGAAATATTTCTGTTTCTAGTGGGTACCCTGGAAGACTCTAAAGTACCTCTGAATACCCCCAGACCCTTAACAGCCACTGCTGCAGTCAATTGTAATGAAACCACAGGGGTTCTTGCAAATGTTTATTCATCCAAATGTCCTGATCAAAACGTTCCTGGGATGCAAGAGCATCAGCTCCCAGCAAGGTTCTCAGGTTCAGACAGGAGGCATCAGCAGACTGAGGGAGCAGTCAACAGCAGAGCAGAGATAGAGCCTGAGATCTGACAGCGGATACAGTTACATGTTGTTTCTGATAGCTCCCAGCATTCCTGAGAAAATGTCTGCCTATACCTCACTTCAGCACTCCAGCCCCCTCTCCCTCCTCTCTCTCAGGTTGACAGGCTGAGCAGCAGACACAGGGGTCCACAGCAGGGTGTGTAAATGTGTTTTGTGTGTGTGTGTGTGTGTGTGTGTGTGTGTGTATGGGGGCAGTGATGGACAAGCATAGCTCCCAGTATAGCTACAGCCACACAATTCAAACAGAAGGTCAGTCACAGATAGAAAGAATCAGACACCCACTACTGACTGTATTGTAGATGTTTGATTTCATAATAAGATATTTGAAAAAGGTGGTCTATTCTTAGGAGAGGTGGCTTGCCCTGGAACAAAGATTTCCATCATGATGGATAAGTACTCACATTGACACCAACACTTAACTGTTCCGACACCACATCATGTAAGAACTCTTTCTGCACGCACACACTCACACACACAAACACACACACGCCAATCCTGAACAGTGACTAATGTGGTTGTAATGCAACAGCCGTTTCTCCCACTCTGACACAGGAGTAATGAGCATGTCACCTCCAGACAGCTATACAAGTGTGTGTTTATCCTGCAGTGCAGCATGGGTAAACAGGTTGAGGATGAGTGGCATCTTTGGAAACAAAACAGGGGTTTTGATAATTTAAATGCTTGAGAATTGACATGATTATAGTACTGATGTTTATTATTATTATTAATAATAATAATAATAATAATAATAATAATAATATAATAATAATAATAATAACAATAATTCTCAAAGTACTGTTTTCCCAATCATTTTATACATGTCAAGATGCAATAGACACTAATAATAGGACCACCTCACTACATTGACATTGGGGGGGCGTCAGCAAAACAAAAAAATGCACGTTGTTGCATCAAAACAGATAGTTCTATTCAATTCAATTCAATTCAGTTTTATTTATATAGAGCCAAATCACAACAACAGTTATCTCAGAGAGCTTTTCATAAAAGAGCAGGTCTAGACCGTACTCTGTGATCTGTATATGTGAAATATATAGATATATATATCTATATATATCACAAACGTGTTAATCATCACTTCCTGTGTCCCCTTTGTAGCGCTACATAGCACTTCCCACTACGAGTATAACTGAACATGTATATGTTGTTCGTGGCAGGTCTCTTCTAAAACATGTAAAGTTTGGTACAGATCTGAGCATGTACAGTCAAGGTACAACAACTTCCTGTTTCATGGCAAACCATCGATATTGGAAGCCAAGCCACGGGCACGCCATTCCACGAAAACTCACTGTTTGTACAACTTTTAATTGTCAATGGCTTTAGAGTAGACAGAGAAAATCTGCAGTTGGTCGCACTAATTCTCTAGGAGGAGTACGGAGTGTGTAAATCATCAAAAAATTACCATAAAATTTAAAATGGCCGACTTCCTGTTGGATTTAGGGCATTGCTCCAAGAGGCTTTTTTGTACGTGATACATGTGCCACAGAAATTTCATACATGTAGGTGAAATGTGCGTCAGGAGCTGCTCTGTAGGGGGCGCTAGCGAGTCATTTTGCCACGCCCATGTGCAAAACCCATAAAATACGAAATCTTCTGCCACGTCTGAATTATGTGCAAAGTTTGGTGAGTTTTCAAGTATGTTTAGGCCCCCAAAATTGAGGTTACTTTGCGGAAAAAACCTTGCACGGTTCGTGCTCGGGCCCTAATTACAAAGGTAGTGTAAACTTTCCTGAGGAAATTTACTGGAATGGATATCTTGCATTGCCTTTTAAGTGAAAAAAATACAAAATGATTATCCAACTCAATAAAAAGACCAAATAACGTCATATGTATTATCATGGAGAAATCTCCATAATATTGCAAGTTGGTAACATTGACTGAATAATTGTTATCTAGCATTTAATAAATGGTTAACACTACCCGCCAAACCAAGACCATGACACTTGCAAGAACAGATACAAAGTGAATGTTGCCGCTCCATCATTACAGGCACACTGTCTTTAGAGTAGTCTTTAGTAGCTGCCTTTAAAGCCACGGATTTCATGTCTTGACAGTTGTTTAAGCCCCCCAAAAAGTGCAGAACATGGAGAAAAATGCAGGACAGTGGTGAAATCCCCCCCACACACATACACACCCATTTTAGCACATTCCGGAAACTGCTGATGAATGACATCCTGTGAGGTACTGTATCTGTCAGGCCAACCCACCCATTGCAAATGCTGACCGCCTCAATACACAAGTGCACCTGAACCGTGAAAGGAAGGTGAAAATTAAGTCTACTTTGGGGTATTAAAAAAAAGCCTGTGGCTTATCTCCCGGCTGGAACGATGCCTTCCCCTATCTGACACACAAGGAGGCAGGGAAGCTGCCCTGAATGGGAAACAACATGGCCCTTTACAAAGACCTGTTAGAAACAATTAGTCCTGAGTGCAGAGGGTTTTGATTTGACTGTCTAATTGTCGGTTCAGGGTTGAGAGAGTGTGTGAGGTGGCTGGGAAGGCCCGGGAGCTGCGAGGGCCCTGAGGGAGAGCTGCTGTCACACAATAGCAGCCTTTATTTCACATTGAGCTTCTACAAAGTGGGCGTGCTCAAAAGATTTAATCCTACATTCAGACCTGACAAGAAAAGTCATTCACATTGAAAAGGTGGGTACAACACTGTTTCAGGTGCCTCCCATCTACTTCCCACTGTTACCCCACCATCCAAAAAAAGGGGAAATAGAAAAAACACAATTATTGTATACTATAGTTTTTTTCTAAAGATGAACAAGGTTGAGCAGAAACCTGATCCTTGTCAGGATCGGATCTAGATCCTTCACTGGCACTCCTCTCAATGGGCTTGCTTTTTCACAGAGGCCAAATTGACCAGGATACCATTCCTGACTGCAGTATGTGTGAGTGATGAGTGGTTGACACAGATAACAGTAGGTCATGCATGTAAGGATGGTACTGTGCTACAGGATTACAGGAGCCTCATCCACGGTGGTTTGAGCCTCATACTTTCGCCTCCTAACACGGCTGGGATTTCACCCCCCTTCTGTTTCAAGAAGTCCCTCCTCACATACCAAATCCTACTCTTAAATATCACCTGCTTTCTGCTCCTTTAATCACCTCAATGGGCATTCCTTCATGCAGTTTACAGCACTCTGTTGTGCACAGGTAAAAGGATAATATCCTTTCAAAACAAAGGTGAAGCTATCCATACAAGCTGTAACTGCAACCACGTCTTAGGAACACTGGACAAGAAGACGACTTCACTTTACATACATGCATGTAATACAGATGGGGACAAATCAAATGCAGATGCCTCTGTGCACCAGGGCTGAAAGTATGAAATGCTAGCTACTGAAGTGTATTTAAATGGTGAATTATGGTGATGTGATCGCTTAGCTTAGGAAAAAGTACATAATCAGTCATTACGGTTCTTTGAACTGAACAAAGTGATTCAAATTAGCAAAGTGATTTTTGACTTCCACCTCTGCCCTTTTAAAACCCCTGTTTAATACGCAGTTATGCCATAACGAAATGGCACTTTTCATTTCATGAATTTTCCGCATACATCTCAGCCATAAACAGTGACTGTCAGAGCAAGTGAAGGAAAGATTTGTAAATAAGGTTCATGCGGACACATATCATCTCTATGATCCTATGCAGAGAAGGGTGCCTGCTCGTCAAGCAAGCTGACGGCTTGATTCAATTCCTGTTGTGTAGTAGGTTCAAAATGGAGCAGAGACAAAAAAATGCACGTGATTCTTTGTGTACAAGTAGAAAAGAAACAGCCATCCAATTATCTCCAAACAAGCTCTGTGCACGTTTGCCTACATGCAGGCCGTAGAAGCATGTTTAGCTTGCAGCTTTACAGAGATTTTGGCTGCATGTGGGTATCTCCATCATCATCTAAGCTTATATTTGGTGTCACATCACATCTGTGTGAGCTGGCTTTATTATCTTTGGAACACGTGAAAAACAAGACAAGGAATATCCTGACAATAGAATCATATTATATTTTCTTTGATCTCATCCCACATAATAGAGCATGTGTGTGTACGTCCAGGTCCCATTAAAATGTCTTGTGCTTGCACCACTAAACTGTAAGCATATTTTACTTCTTGAGAAAATGAAGGAAATACATTCAAACAATTATCATACTTTGTTGTCTTTAAGTCACATCAGCGACAGTCACCAAAATAAATTCCTTCGATGCCTATGAATTGGTGCCATGATTTCAAAACGTTTGGGAACCACTGCTTCAGATACAGTAAACTGGTGGATTTATAACCCTGATAATTGTCTGACTGCTCATGTTTCTTTCCCCATCTGACTTTGTTGTAGTGATGTCATCATGTTTCAGATCTCAGCTATTACTCCAGAGAGTACAGCATTTTTATTATGTATATTACTATATTGGCTAAAACATTATGACCCAAACTGGAATTATCCTTTCATTTGCAGTACCAGGATAAACTCCTTACTAATAACTACCCCTATTAGTTGTCTGTAATTAAATTAATGTCACATTAACCCTTAATTGTTAATTGTCATCCAGGTTTACACTGTGTTTTCCGGCAGGCCATATGCGCCCCAAGGTGTGCTGTATTCACATTCACCAGAGAAAACCCTAAACTTCTCTACCACCTCAGTCGACAGAGAAGGTCACTTCAAAGCAGGGACTGAGTCACAGGAGCAATAGAAGCATGGGGCCGACAAATGCACCAGTTGTAAAACTTAACAAGGTGTGAATGCCCTCTGTGTGCCCTGGCTCTCCAGTATGCAGGGGTAGCCTGTGGAAGTTCTTAGGTCCTGTGGTACACTGCAAAAAATGGTGATTCTGACTTAATTCTGTCTTTTCAGTCAGAATGGACTACTTTGAAAAAGTCAATAATGCCCAGTGGGCGAGATGGACTGAGTCATATATACAAAGTCCAATTCACATTTGGTTTCACACAATTTCCATCCATTAAGCCAAGCTTTTGATCTACCTGATGTATGCTCCGATTAAGGTTTAAATGTATTGAAAGCTTGGCTAAATGGATGTAAACTGATCAGATAGAATGCTAAATGGATGTCAATTGATCACATTTAATCATCAATTCACACCTTGAACAACACAATTAACATGTGACCTGAAGTCAATTGTTAGCTTACAGAGGTGATCGACTGTGGAAACTCTATCGATCCTTCATCTTCAAGAGAATGTTGGCTCTGGCTAATTTTTTGTTTCAGCTGTTAAGAGTCAATCAAATTTCTGTGTTTACCTTCTGATTTGATTTCACATTAAGTGCATTAATGAGAAGTTAATTGCAGCCATGAAAAGCCACTCATTATTGACATGGCTTTAAAAAAACATCGCTGCTGTAGACCACCATTGAGGTGCTATCAAAATAAGATAATGAGTCAATTCAATACATAGTCAAAGTCAAATCAGTTATTGTATTGCTTGCAACAATACTATTTTGGTTGCACACCTTTTGTTTAAGAGTTAAGAGTCTGATCTCAAACATTGCTAAGAGTTTAAAGCCATGCTAGCAGCTCTGTGAGGCTGTAATGCTCATTGTAAGGCAAACTGTTAGTTTAAACAAACTGAAATATTGCCCTGATGATGGTGCTAGATGAAAAGTCAGGGGATCACAAAAGTTCACAAGACCATAAATGAGTACACCAAATTGCATGTTAATCCATCTGACAAGTGAGATATTTCACAACTATAAATGCCAATCTCATGATGGTGCTAAAGGAAAAGTCAGAAGGATTCACCCTCAGGGGACCATAAATAGCTGGACAAAGTTGTTGAGACATTTCAGTCTGGGCCAAGGTGGTGTATCAAACTGACTGACACACATTGCCATGAACCATCCTGGTTGAGTCCCACTCTACAGTTTGTTGTGCATAGGTCAACCAATGTTGAAAACAGCATCACATGAAACAAGTGTTTTAGTCACTTCAATAGACACTATAATGCCAAAAGTTTTGGGTTACCTGCCTTTACAAGCACATGAAGGTTAATGACATCCTATTCATAATCCGTAGGGTTTAATATGGAGTTGGCCCACCCTTTGCAGCTACAACAGTTTCAAGTCTTCTGGGAAGGCTGTCCACAAGGATTAGGAGTGTGTTCATGAGAATTTTTGACCATTCACCTAGAAGCGCATTTGTGATCAGGCACAGATGTACGACGAGAAGGCCTGGCTCGCAGTCTCCGCTCTAATTCATCCCAAAGGGGTTCTTTTGGGTAGGGGTCAGGACTTTGTGCAGGCCAGTCAAGTTCTCTACACCAAACTCGCTCACCCATGTCTTTATGGACCTTGCTTTGTGCACTGGTGTGCAGTCATGTTGGAACAGGAAGGGGCCATCCCCAAACTGTTTCCACAAAGTTGGGAGCATGAAATTGTCCAAAATGTCTTGGTATGCTGAAGCATTAACAGTTCTTTTCACTGGAACTTAGGGGCCAAACCTAACCCCTGAAAAACAACCCCACACCATAATCCCCCCTCCACCAAACTTTACACTTGGCACAATGCGGTCAGGCAAGTACCGTTTTCCTGGCAACCGCCAAACTCAGACTCGTCCATCGGATTGCCAGACAGAGAAGTGTGATTCTTCCCTCCAGAGAACACGTCTCCACTGCTCTAGTGTCTAGTTGTGCTTTACACCACTGCATCCATCATTTTGCATTGCACTTGGTGATGTAAGGCTTGGATGCAGCTGCTCAGCCATGGAAACCCATTCCATGAAGCTCTCTACGCACTGTTCTCGAGCTAATCTGAAGGCCACACGACGTTTGGAGGTCTGTAGCTATTGACTCTGCAGAAAGTTTGCGACTTCTGCGCACTGTGCACCTCAGCATGCGCTGACCCTCTGTGATTTTATGTGGCCTACCACTTCGTGGCTGAGTTTCTGTTGTTCCCAATCACTTCCAATTTGTTATAAACACCACTAACAGTGGACCGTGGAATATTTGGTAGTGAGGAAATTTCACAAGTGGACTTATTGCACAAGTGGCAACCTGTCACGGTAACACGCTTGAATTCACTGAGCTCCTGAAAGCGGCCCATTCTTTCACAAATGTTCGTAGAAACAGTCTGCATGCCTAGGTGCTTGATTTTATACACCTGTATAAAATTGATTGAAGTGATTGGAACACATGAATTCTGATTCAGAGGATTTTCCTAAAAGCTTTGGCAATATAGTATATATGTGATTTTAGTTCATGTTTTATAGCCAGACTTAGCAAGATAGCAGCCACTGTAGCTCCAAATTTTAATTGCAGGGTAACAGTTAATGATAAAACATACTGAAACAGTACAAGTAGAGAAGGGTAGTCAGAGAACTGACTCAGTAACGTCAGTGATACAAGCAATTTCAATATCTAAAGCATGCAAAATCAGCTAACATTAATCACCATAAGATATAGGTCATACAGGACCATGTATGGCTGTAGCAGCAAACCCTGAGTATACTGACTTGAGCAAGGGGGTGTTTTTCATTTGCAAGAGTACTATTGCAAACCATTGTTTTAACAAAAAATAAATTACATGTTGAGGTGGACTTTTTTTTACAGTGTAGCAGCTCTTGGGGGGAGGAGCGAGTGTTTAGAGAAGAAACATCAGGTGGCTGGTTGGACCACTGGGCCTGGACACTTCTGATTTATCTGTGCATTTCAGAATTATGTTGCCGACCTCTTCACCTCACCACCATTTGTGTCACCCCCCAAGTTCTGTTCAGGCAATCATGCCCACCCCCCAAAACCTACCAACCACAGTGTACAATACTGTCCACTACAAGCTGCAGTGTCATCTACAGTTCGGTACAGGTTTGGTCAAAAATAAATACTAGTTATACTAATATTAGGTTAGGCCTGCTGAGGAAAGGGTATTTAAAGTGGTCATAAAATGCATATTACTAGTATTGCATTGTGCTATATATTAATTTTGGACTTATATGACCTTCAAGATCATGGTCAGAGTTTATTAAGCTTTAAGTTTTATGCCCTATTATATGACTGCACACATCTACATTTGATCAAATATTTATTGTATGTTGGGTAATAATGTGTCTAATGTATAGGATGTCGAGCATTGGCTTTAAGGTGTCTATTTGTTTCAGCAAAAAGGTCACTAAAACAGCATATTTACTACAAATGGTGATGACATGCCTTTTGATTACAGTTTTTGTATAATTTTACCGTTTCCATTCGTTTTCTTCTTCCAGCATGTTAAATAAAGGAACAGGTGTGACATTCTGTTACACCTTTATGTGGTTACATTACAGCAAGCCGCAAAAACTGACATCTGTGAGACCAATTCTGTCCTTTTGAAACTGCCTTACAGAAATTACATTATAGCACCCTCTTGTGGAGGTAAAGAGTTAAGGCCTCAGTTAAGGTCTCAGAAATTAGTGACCACCAATACATTATAAATCTCCACCAAGACTTTTTTTCATATTGGCAAATATTTCATTATTGTTACAATTGCTATTCCTACTACTACTTCTACTTCTTCTTATACTACTACTACTAGTAGTGTTACTAGGTCTACTACTACTACTCCTACAACTACTACTACTTCTGAAGTCAACATTAGAAATAATTTCAACCCTGCCTCTATGAATTTCAGAAACAAATTATTTCAGATCCCACATACAATAACACATGGTTGGCTGGATGGTTGAGTGCACCTGTAGCAATGTCTGATTGTTTTTAAGACGTCCCTCCTTTTTAACTGTTAATGCTTTCCATTCAGCCAAGTTTGAACCCCTTTAGCTGTAAATCTTTTCCTTAAGAAAACTGTGTCTGTGAAAACACAGACATGTAGAAGTGTTCCACATCTTTCATACATTGTGAGTTTGATTCAGCTTTTATAGACACATACTAACACACACACACACACACACACACACTACACACACACACCTTCAACTGACATTTTAGCATTATGCAGACCAACTGCAACTAGTGCTCTCTTGTGTTTTAACTGAGTAACTGCACTTTCTGAAATACAGCTTAAAACCATTGCAAAACACATTTAAACCTGACATGTCACTAACAAGTACATAAAACAATTTCAGCCCACCATTTGAGACCATAACGGCTATTTGTGTCACATTAACTTAAAATCTCTCCCGCTGTCTCTTTTTTGGCTGAGTGCATAGCACGGCTGATTTACAAACAAGAGGTGCAGGCCTCATTAGTCTTGGTACATGTCAAAATGTCCTTGTTAGTTTATGTTTCTGATGTGCACTTGACACCTTGCATGGTAAGCACTGCTGTCAGGGTATGAATGTGTGAATGGGGTAAATGTGACATGTAGTATAAAGCGCTTTGAGTGGTTGGAAAGACCATTTACCATAAAGTTAAGCAAAACATGATTTTTCTGTAATTCTATGTCTTTAATAAAATCTAACTTGGTACACAAGTTCGCCATGACAATGTGCATGACATATTAAAACATGGCACTTTAGTAAAACAGCAGCATACTGCTTATTGACAGCCATATTCCATGGTAAATGGAGTTTAAACCCCATTCATACTAATTCCATCCTTTCCCTCATTTCCAACTACTCGTGTATCTGTTCCAACTGTAGTTTACAATAGTTTTTGCATGGCTATCTATGGGAAGTGGTAAATGGACTAATGGTCTTCCAACCAATCAAAGTTATCAAAGAGACTTCAGCATGTAGGCCTAAGCTGGAGGACCCGGGGATGGAACCACCGACCTTCTGATTAGATTATCTACTCTACTTCCTGATCCACAGACAACGCTTTGGTAATGGCATATATTCATCAAAATCTCAAACGCTATACTTATGTAATGATACCTGGTGCACCGGTGCCCCACGGAGAAATGCACAACATATTAAAACATGTCTCCAATAACCCCACCAAAGAAACTGTATGCCATTACACTTTCCTGACTCACAGTAACCTTTTCTTTGTTTCAGTAGGTTTCTTTAGAATGGGAGGATCTGGGCAAATAGATACAGTTCATGTTTGTGTCGTCGTTTATGAGAGAGAAAGAGATTATCACCACATTTCCCAGGCTCTGGAGTGACCTTGGATGAATGCCAACGTTAGTGTGTTGTTCTCTGATAATAATTGCAATGCTTTTTTGATTAAAATGAACACATAATGATTCTACAATAAATGAACACATACTGACTATTGATTAAAAACATTTTAGAACATGAAATAAAATAGCAAGAAAATTATTTCCCACATTCCTGGGTTTTAAATAGTCCCATAGTCCTCAACAGAGAGGTTAAAATATGTATTTTAATTTACTCTCAACATATTTTCTAGCTCCTCTTTCAGCCCTTGGCATTTTTTGAGCTTCTCGTGTTCCTTCTTCTTGATGTTGCTGCTTGGGATTGCTACATCTGTCACTGCTGCCTTCTTCTGCTGTTTGTCGATCAACACGATGTCTGGTTGGTTAGCCATCACCAGTTTGTCAGTCTGGATCTTGAAGTCCCACAGGATCTTAGTTCGGTCATTCCCAACTACCTTAGGAGGTGTCTTCCATTTTGACCTTGGGACTTCCAGCCCATACTCATACTACTGATTAGTGCTTCTGTGCTGTCCTTTAGTCCAGCCTTTCCAGCCACTGGTAGGATTTCTTGATATCCCCCATTTCTTCTATTTGTCTGTGGTACATGCCGTGCAGCGGCTTGTCTCTCCATGAAGGGTCTTCTTCCTCCTCCTTGTCCTCACCCTTGGGATTCTGCTGCTTGAGGTATTCACTTAGCCCTTGCTGGATTTGGGGTGAAACCCTCCATGCATTGTGAGGAGCTTTCTTGTCATGATGTCAGTCGCCTCTATGTCCTCCTGTGGCCTGTTTATTATACCAGTAGGGTATCTGATGACTGGCACAGCGCATGTGTTAGTGGCTCGGATTTTTTTATTCCCATTCAGCTGACTTTTCAGGACCTGCATTACTCTGTGTAGGTACTTTGCTATGGCGGACTTCTTTGCTGCCTCCTCATGGTTTCCATTAACCTGCGGGATCCCGAGATATGTGTAGCTGTCCTGAACATGTGCAATGTTCCCCCCGTTCTGATCATTATCCCTCTTTTTGATACAATCCGGCCACACTTGCCCAGTCCGTATGACATTCCAGTGTCACTGCTGCACATCTTGGTAGTGTGGATTAGTGAGTCAATTCCTGGCATACAACTTGATGTCATTCACATAGAGGAGGTGACTGATGGTTGTTCCACGTCGGAACAGGTATCCGTAGCCAGTCTTTGTGATGATCTGGCTGTGGGGGTTCAGGCTTAAGCAGAACAGCAGCGGGGATAGTGCCTATCACCTTGGAATATGCCACACCTGATGGTGACTTGTGCAATTGGCTTTGAGTTGGCTCAGACTTGTTCTCCATATATATACTGTATATATTATATATGTAATGTTTTTGGGACTTTTTTTGTCTCTTCTACACTGTGTGTGTCAGGCTGCGGCTGTGTGTTACACTTACTCATCCTGTGTACTGTCCCGATCTTCTTCACCTGTTGTTGTTGTTGGGTCTCCTCAAGCCTCCATCTCTCTCTGACTTTTCTTCCTAAATATAAACATATCCCAAAAGTAATTAACCTAATTTTGAAAATATAAATAATAACATACGCAAAACAGATCTAAAAAGCTACAGTGCATCTACAATCGGCTTTTGTTAATTCAACCACAGTGAAATCATATACAGCTTACACTGTACTATTGCAGTAATGGCTGCTATATTTAGAAACAAAAAGTCTAAAATAGTATGACATTGTGGTTATGATGGAGACTGGTTAACCCAATACTAGAACTGAGAATAAACAGCATTTAATTTGTGATATACATACAACATGACAATGGAAACCCTGAAAGATGAAAAACCTGATGATAAAATCTTTACCTCAAGCTTTTTGCCAGAGTTCTATACTTTTCTCTTTCTGGCCTTTTTTGGAGATTAAACAAACTCCTTTCCCATGTGCTCTGTTTTTCAAAAATGACTTCTACCTCTTCTTCTTTGCAAATTCTGTGAGACTGTCATTTAAGTTCAGGTGCATTATCGCCACCTACTGCTCCTCAGGATTTCTGTTTAGTTTTATTTGTGTCTTTTTCATAATTCTCCTGACAATAAACAAACTATTTTACTGCTTCTCAAAAATTTAAAATAGATTCCAAATTATGTGACCTGGTGACTCCACACCTGTGCCAATTATGTTAGTATAGTTCTTCTTCTGTTTTAAATTGATAGTTTTATGGAAGCTTCAGCATTCATTTTTAATAGCTTCCATGTCATGTGACCTAGGGACTCAAAACAAATACCTAATTGTATTACTACACGGGACAGTAGTCACCTGCTGCCCCTGTGTTCCTGCTCAACACCCTCTGCTACAATTATTGTTACTAGTCCTATTGTTATTATTGTTGTTATAATCATTAACATTACAATTATTATCATTAACACTACTATACATATCTATACCATTTTTCATTTAGTCTATAGCAACATCACCTTTACTGTCTGTACCTCTGTGTGTATATTGTGTAGGCTGCCTCCCTCTCTCTCTCTCTCTCTCTCTCTTACTCTCTGTCCCTCCCTCCCTCTTCCTCTCTCTCTCTCTCTCTCTCTCTCTCTCTTCCTCTCTGTCCCTCCCTCTTCCTCTCTCTCTTTCTCTGTCTCTCCTTCACCCCCAACCGATCGAGGCAGATGGCCGCCCACCCTGAGCCATGGTTCTGCTCCAGATTTCTGCCTCTTAAAAGTTTTTCCTTGCCTCTGTCGCCTAGTGCTTGCTCTTGGTGGGAATCTGTAAATAACATCATAGAGTACAGTCTAGACCTACTCTTTTATGGAAAGCGCTGTGAGATAACTGTTGTTGTGATTTGGTGCTATATAAATAAAATTAAAAAAAATTAAAAATTTTAAAAATTAAAAAAAAAGGAGGCACACCTCTTCATATCAGATATCATATTGTATTCCTGTAACTAAAATGAAGAGGAGTAAGATATACATGAAATGCAACACAACATTAACAGATAAGAGATGGGACATTTACTCTTAAACATGGACTCCGGGATCCTGAAATCTGAGTATCCTGAACCATAAGGGTAGTGGAAACTGCAGCAGATCACCAGGATGGAGCTGCCAGCCAGTGTGTGTGCATGTATATAAAAGTAAGTATATATATAAACACATACACACACACACACACACATAATGTATATACAGTATATACTTAGAAATATATATATATATATATATATATATATATAAATGTAAAAACATGTTGTTCAGTTTGCTATGGTCACTTTGACAACTTGCCTTCTTCTCAAATGTTCCTTGCTATGTTTGTTACAATATAAAAATGTATGTTGGATTTGGGTAGAAGTGTCCTTGGGCAAGACACTGAACCCCAAATTGCTCCTGATCACTGTTCCATCAGTGTGTGAATGTGTATGAATGTTATTTGTGCTGTGCAGTTGGCACCTTAGCCTCTGCTGTCAGCGTGAAAGTGTGTGAATGGGGTGAATGTGATGTAAAGTGTGTCGAGTGGTCGCAAAGACTACAAAGATGCAATACAAATGCAGACCCTATAGCATTTCCCAGGTTCCCAAGTTCTATTCATAAAAGCAAGCATAATTCTCAGCCTCTCTCCAACAACAGTCAAACAATATGCAGAACTGGGGAATTACATCATCAAAAACAATCATTTTAGACATACTGTACATCGGTACACCTGTCGGTAGGTGTACAATATAACTAAAATGGATAAACTGTAGGTAGAGAGTTTATGGGCAGGTGTGTGTGTGTGCGTGCGCGTGTTTATATATATACTTACTTTTATTTATATATATATTATATATATATTTATTTTTATTTATACATATATATATATATATATATATATATACACATATACACATACACACACACACACTGTATGCCTGGCAGCTCCATCAAGGTGATCTGCTGCAGTTTCCACTACCCTCAGATTTCAGGATCCTGGAGTCCATGTTTAAGAGTAAATGTCCCATCTCTTATCTGTTAACGTTGTGTTGCATTTCATGTATATCTTACTCCTCTTCATTTTAATTACAGGAATACAATATGATATCTGATATGAAGTGTGCCTCCTTTGTCCCATGTAGTAATACAATTAGGTATTTGTTTTGAGTCCCTAGGTCACATGACATGGAAGCTATTAAAAATGAATGCTGAAGCTTCCATAAAACTATCAATTTAAAAGAGAAGAACTATAGTAACACAATTGGCACAGGTGTGGAGTCACCGGGTCACATAATATGGAATCTATTTTAAATAAATAAAATGTGTTTACATAGCAATATTTATAAACAGTTAAACTGTAAATGTTTTATTCATTTATTCAAATGTTCATGTAAAATAAATTAATCACACATTAGCAAACACAATAGGTGTGTTACATGTGACCAATTTGTAAAATGTTTGTATTCATAATTTTCATTAATGTGGGGCATGTTATTGATAAAAACATGTTTTGTTTGGGGTTTTTTTGGTCATTCCAACAGTAATTTAGTGATGATGCAAAATTCATCAAGGCTATCAAGCCTTCTTTAGGCTACATTTATAATGCATACAGAGCTCTGTATTTGCACACAGTCACAACACACCACGTAGGTTATCCTGTATTCTAATACATTCATGGTATGTATGTAGGCAACAGTAAAACTCCTGATGATTAATTTCTTAGAAGAAACTTACTTGTCTGCTGACTCGGCCTTTCATGAATGAAGCGGGCCAGAGATTAGAGGAAGCGAGACATTTTACCATGCAAACGATACTTCAAAACCTCAGACCAAACCCAGAGCCGACTGTTTGATGCACGCCCTTTATGTATGTGTGTGTTTCCTTACTAGGCATTATGTGCTCAAGCACTTTTACGCAGCGCTGCCCGCCGCACTGAACGTGCAGAACCATTATGGGTCTCCGGTACGCCCTAACCATCCCTGCGGTTGTGCTGCTGATCTTGGCAATAGTCGGGATCCTGCTGGTGGTCCTTCCGACTAAAGAGATTGAGATGCCTCCTGAAAACATGGTAATGAAAATAATTATGTGCCTTATCTCATATTTGGCGCTTCAAAGGGTTTTTGTAAGCACCGGAAATAATTGTATTGTTTTTTTAACTGAATGTTTAATTGAATGTTACTGATATGTTTTATTAATAATATATTCATGCATGCCAAGTTTTTTTTGGTATGCTTTTGAGTTTGTCCACTGTATTAGGGACTGAGGGGGGTTATAGGAATGGGGAAGGGTTTTGTCTTTTTTCTTTGGATGAAGGTACCGCAGTCTGACTATCTTGGCGGGCTTGGGAGAGTTTTTTTCATTTTGATAGTTACATAGATAGGGTAGAAAAACACATATCAGGTTTTCAACATGTGCTTCTGCACATTAGAAGTTAATAATTGGAGTCTACAATTTAAAAAGGCATTCCATTTTCATATTTCTATAATATTTTAACATTTTGTGGGGGTTGTGTTGCACTTTGCACTGGGTTCAAAGTAAAAATGTATTACCCCATGGGAGGGCCTTATGAAACATAAGGTTCAGCTACCATTCACTACCCCAATATTTTTTATGTAATCTCTAAGTGATAAGTTAAAACACAACGGATACACCAGCTGTTTGTTACACATTAAATGTCACTACCCACGAATTAAAACATAGTAACTTACAAGAAGCATATTTGCTCAGACCAAATATAAGCATTCCAGTTGTTAATCTTGCTGAAAAATCTCTCAGATTTCCCAACAAATAAAATGGTTACAGTTTTGAGCCTCATGTCATGAGCCATAAGTCTGCATGTCAGCTAAATGTTAAAAATGAAACATGCAGGTTTTCATGCATTTCCTGACCAGCAGTTGCCAACCTCAAAAGTTAAAAGGTGTTTTGCAGAAGGAAGTGATGCAGAGCACCTCTGAGAAGATACAACACAAAGAAACAAAGAGTGTGATATAAAATAAGTGGTTTGGTGTTTATTTGATATTCTTTCTATTCATGTTCTCTTCCTTTTGTTTTGCTCCCAGACACTACAAAATGTCATATCATTGTATACATTGATCTCATTCTGGCATATCCTGCCACCCCCATCTGCCTACTGAATTATACTTGAATAGAATGTGATGCTTTGAAGTTGTTCTTGCAAAAGATCACACAAAGAAAGACAAAGTCACCATTGCTGCATGAGTAAGACACTTGAATACATAATACATAATAATATAACTCAAAATGTTACCAAAGAAACACCAAAGAAAATTCATTGGCAATTCAAAGGAGGTCTTTGCTGTAGCCACATTGTGTCAGTGCCCCAGTTAAAAGTGCTAATTAAACAGAGCAAGCCTAAACAAGCTGGAGCACAGAGTGGTTACAACTGCTAATACAAATACCTTAGTAAATAAAATACACACAGAAAATTAACATTATTCACCATTTTATACAGTGAACCTGTATTATCAGAGGCGCACTGAGGTATTTAATAAGTCATAGTAGTTTAGTATGATCTGACCTGGCAAAGCAATATATTGGGGCAGCCCAGTGGTTCATATTCTGAGCAGCATTACTAAAGTATGTTCTGGCACCATATTGTATGTTTTTGTTTCAGTATGGAATCGTTCTGGACGCAGGCTCATCTCACACCTCCATGTATATCTACAAATGGCCAGCTGACAAGCTAAATGGCACTGGGATTGTTACCCAGCACAGCGAGTGTCATGCAGAAGGTGAGCTCCTGCCAGTGTATATAACCAAATTACAACAATAGAATTTACCTGTTGTGGTATCTAGCAATGTAAATAGTTTGGGTTTAATCTGCCCATATATCCATCTCTGAAAATTAAAGTGGCGAAAGAATTTAGTCATTGAGATAATAAAGGGAAACGCAGACTTGATTTTTACAGCATCACCTTGAGATCAGAGTGCCATTATATATACGTGACTACTGGGTGGTTTGTTCAACCCACTAGCAACATTTTGTGTTTCCAATGTTTAAAGTTTAAGCTGCACAAACACTTTTAAGCTGAGAAAAATAAGAAGAAAGTGTCACAGGATCCAAATAAAATAGGGAACTTTGACTTACTATGACCTGAACACCCCCATTGTCAGCAAGTCTGACTTGATCACGCGGGGATTTGAACCTTTGAACCAAAAGCTCTCAGAAAAAGTGATTTGAGGTAACGTTACCCTTTAGCGTCTGTGTGAGACGCTTCCGGACGCTCTGGGGCGTCCTGTACAGACCGGAAGTGCTAGTTAGCTAGCGGTAGCTACGTTCGTGATAAAGGTGTTGACAGCCCCCCGAAGCACCTACCCTTACCATAACTATCAGAAATGTTAGTACCTAAACCTAAGTCACTGATTTAATGCATGTCGACCGGCTAACCCTACAGCTGCGCACATCGCCGGTTGTGCTAACAGGTAGGGTTAGCTTCCCTTGTGTTGCTGCAAGGCAGCAAACGAGGGCGTTTCATACGGACGCTTAAGGGTACCTTTAGCGTAAAATCCTTACGCTTTGTCACGCTGTCTGAAAGCGCCAGTTATGACGCACTGAGATGCGAATGCGTTGGTTGGATCCCCAGAATAGGTGACTTACTGGGGTGAGGAGGGTTTTTCGGTCAGTGTTGGGCACGCCTTCTCACAGGTGACGTCACATGTGCCAGACCTGGATAGTTTTGTCAGTTCAAACTTAAAACACAGACAGTCAAGATGTTAGTGAGAAAATTCTGAAAATAATCACACAACCATCTGCTGGTTTTGGGTGTGTTGTCACTTATATTGATAGCATTTGATCCAAAACTGAGAAAAAAAAGAAAATGTTGTGTATACTGTACAAGTTATAGCAAGATACTGAAAATCACTGCAGACTCACTGTTTGACTGATCTAAATCCATCCAAAGAATGTCTGTGTTGATTTTGGTAGTGTTTGAAGAAAGACTTGTGGAGATATAGATGTTATTTGAATTAGCATATTCTGAAAAATATAGAGTGACTGACTTCTGAATTGGCCATAGGATGCAGTGAGGCAAACGTTAGTCAGTGGATGTGCTGAAGAAATTTCAGCTCTCTAGGACGTATGGATGATTATCTTTGATTTTTTGAAGTTAGGAATCAGAAATGTCTACAAATGTATATTTTTATAATAAGCCACGCCCACTTTGCGCAATCATTACCATATGTTATACATCAACTGAGTAGTGACCCGAGATTGTACAAACCAAATTATGAGGCATAAACTTTTTGCAACTGTAGCGCCCCCTTTTGGAAGAATATCCCAGGACTGCTCAGCGAAGTTTGGGCCGAGCATCTGAGCAGATGCGTCTAGTTTGGTGACAATAGCTTAAGCCAGTTTTGATTTATGTAAAATTGTACGTAAATACACAAAACTAAAAATTTATGAAAACAAACAGATTGACGTATTAAAACTCTTTTGATAACTTTTGATGAGCGACGTCTGTAGATGATCCTGCCAAATTGGTCGATTCGCTAAACCATCTGAGACGAGTTCGCAAAAATAGGTTTTAGAGAAAAGTGATAAAAAGTTGTATAATTTGACATTTTTAGAGCAAAGATGCAGATGAATCCACAGATTAAAATAATGAAAGAAGTTTGACTCTAAATGAAGCAGTTTTCGAGATAATTGCAAAAACGCAAAGTTGATTGTTATAGTGCCACCATGAGGTCTATGAGGGCCCTTTTATTTGCCTGAGTAGTGGGTGGAATTTGCAACCTAGGTGCCAATTTTGGTGAGTTTTTGTCCAGCAGTTTTTGCTGCCCAAACACTTAATCGGAGAAAAAGAAGAAGACGAAGAAGAATCAAAAGAAAACCAATAGGGCTCCAGCAGCTTCGCTGTTTGGATCCCTAATAATTACCTTTTTCAAAACTTACCTTTGGCTGAACTGACCTTTTATCCCCAGACGGGCCCTGTGGTAAAAACACTCTCACTTTCACTTCCACAATGTCTTGTGCAAGGACTTTGTTCCAAAGTAGTTTACTTCTTCGCCAGACAGTGTGTGCCATCTTAGTCACTAAGAGCTGTTCCTCGTCTTGTCTTGGTTTGTTTTTGAGTTTCCTTAGTAACACTAACCAGAGAAAATGCAGTTTTTGTGAAAGTCAGGCTGATCTTTTTTTAAGCAGCACTACTTTCTCTTTCTGTCAAGGTGGAGGTATATCCAGCTATGCAGGTGTTCCTGGTGGTGCTGCAAAAAGTCTGGAGGCCTGTCTGGAACAAGCTGCGAAGGATATACCCAAATTCAGGCACCAACAAACTCCACTCTATCTGGGTTGTACTGCAGGCATGAGGCTCTTGAAGTCAGTAAAACAGGATATTAAACTAACATTACCACCATTACCATGGTAGGAATGCATTAAAATGTATAATGGAAGGATTTAATATTGTTTCATTCCCCATTTACCTCTCAAAACTCTTTAGCATAGTCAATGCCACAGAGTCCCAGCAGGTACTGAAGGAAGTGAAAAACAAACTTCAGTCTTACCCTTTCGATTTTAAAGAGGCAACCATCCTTAGCGGACAGGAGGAGGGGGCATATGGCTGGGTCACAGTCAACTACTTACTTGAAAACTTTGTCAAGGTAAGCTCTAACTTTGACTTTGAGCCCAGGAGGTGAGCACCTTGTGCACCTTACCACTTTCTGAAGTATAGTATCATCTAGGCACTAACTGAGCACTAAAATGCCATGTCACCGCCAGAGTTTACTTACTGCATACATGAGAAAGTTTATTGGGCAGCATACTCGACAATGTTTGGTTACTGAGGCCATTCTGTGGCTTGCACAAAAACATGTGCTCAATCATGCTCAGATAATTTGTTCAAAACTTTCTGCACATTCAGAATCTCTCCCACATATCTGTGTTCTCTGACATTTCCAGAATAAAGTCGTAATATTTTAACAAAATCTACCTGCCCTGTACTCTGCTATGCATTAGCCTGTGTTATTGTTCTGCTGATATGGCAGTATCCCGTTCATTCCATCTAACAAACACAGAACTCAGTCACAGATAGAAAGGTTTCTGTGTCGCTGTCAGGTGTGTCATGTTATTCTCTTCCCAATTTGCGGCAGACTGTTAACATGTTTGTTTAGCAAATACTAGACAATGACAGACAACATTTATATTTATAATGTTTTCATCAAAATAATTGCCAGGGACAATTCAGTAGTCACTGACAAGCCATGAAGCTATAACCAATGCGCGCTTTCTCTCTTCTCTCATTCTTCTCTCTCTCTTTTCGTGCTCACTCTAAATGCAGGCATGCTGTGTAACAGTGGGAGGGTCATGTCACAGGAACTTCAAACTAAATGTAGCAGTAATATTGCAACTAGCCTTCCTTTCTTTAAAGACCTGCAAGACAGGCTGCGTCATGAAGATTATTGCGTACACACTGAATCCAACAAGTCACAAAATTCTTCATGTCTGCTGATATTTGTTTATCCTAAAATCAGTTTATAGGGACATCACCACAATTGCAGTAAACTGTGATGAATTGAGGGATGCACTTGGCTCTGAATACCACTTTCAAAATGTATTGGGAAAGTGTGCATCAATGTGTGTTAAGTGTATTGTCTGTTGGCATTTTTCCGACATGAAACATACTTTCCTACTTCCTGGCAACATATTCTGAAAAATAGCTTGCACCCAGAAATGTTAACAAACAAATTAATATGCTTTTAGAAAGGTTTATTTGCACAATAAGAAAACATGCAATGCAACTTCAAATTTCCACCATAAATTGGAGCAGAAAATGAAAAGTGTTTAATGCTCAAAATCTTTTGGGGGAGGACCCCCTGCTCATATATTTCAGCATCCAATATTTCATCAAAATAGTGCTAAAACGCTTCTTGTCTTGGTCTTGTGTATCTTCACGTCTTGTGACTCAAATGCATCATCACGCCCTTAATCTGAGCCATCCCCACCACTTTTCAAACCAAAGTGATGCCCTTGATAGTAGGTGCTCAGAACCTATGACGCATCAGCAGATCACCAAAGTTATTTGGACTCATAGTTTGGGAAACATAAATTACTGCACATAACTTTATGCCAATCCATTTGACCTGCTGGTGGTGCTAATTGAAATGTCAATAGATCGTCATTAGGTGTGATCCTCTGGTAAATAACAGGGCTGTTTTACTCTGAACCAAAGGGATAGCCTATGTGACAGACTATGACCAACTGACATTGCCATAGATTCACATTGGTTGCTTGGCTAAAATATTTACTGTTGGAATATTTGTATTGTCCTACATCAGTAAAAAAAATAAATGGATGTCCTTTCTTGTCATTCAGTGTGGTTTTGTCGGGCGTTGGCTGAATCCAGGCAGAGAGACAATTGGAGCTTTGGATTTAGGCGGAGCTTCCACTCAGATTACTTTTGAGACCTCGGAAGAGGTGGAGGACAAGCAGAACGTGATGGCGCTGGAGCTTTATGGAAAAAACTACAAAATATACACTCAGAGTTTCCTGTGCTATGGCCAAGACCAGTTCCTGAAGAAGCTACTGGCTCATCTTATCATGGTACTGTTAAAAAAGTGGACAGACTAAGTGACTAAGTGACTAAGTAAAGATTCTCTTTCTTCTTGACCACCTGTGAGGTCAGAGGTTAAAATCAGCTAAATAACAGCACTCCTGCACTTCAGAAATTTACTGTCTTGTTGCAGTTCACTTGCCAACCAGAATATTTGAACCAGAGGGCCCTTAGTGAAGGGTGTGCTTTTAACTAAAATCCACAATGTGTGCTTACTGTATATATGCCTATATGCACATAGGTAGTATAAATACCACCAGCCAATGTAATTTTAAATGTTTACCTATTCTACTAGTTTATTTGGAATTGTACATAAAAGGGTGTCATATGATGCAATTTCCTTTTATATTTACCAGCAGAATGTTTACTTTTTATCTTTATCGCCTCTTCCAGCCTGAAGTTGTGAAACCCGAATTGAACCATCCCTGCTATCCACAACAGTTCAAAACATCTATCAAGCTGGGAGAGGATGTGTTTGACTCTCCATGTACTAAAAAGTACAGACCAGCCCAGTTTGACCGCCAGATGTCTATATCAGTAGTGGGCACAGGAAATTACCAGAAATGCCTAGACGACATAAAAAACATGTTCTCCTTTGACAACTGCTCTTACTCCGAGTGCTCCTTTGATGGAGTCTTCCAGCCCACTGTGAGAGGAAGCTTCATGGTGAGGAAGCCTTTTAGAAAGAGACAGCAACTACCCATAGCTGATGGGGCAAAAATTGAAAACAATGAAGAATAACTTTAACTCATTGACAAAACGTTCACGTTTGTTGCATTCTTTGGCATTTCACTCGTTTTACATGATGAATGTTTTTGCTGGTCTAAATATTGTTAGAGTTGCAATGTCTGCTAATTCTCCATTTCATAGTGTATACCTATTTAACAGGAAATATGACAATTGTTGGTTGACATGCACGTTAAATGCCTACCTGGACTGTGATTACATTTCTTATCATTTGCTTTTGTGTATCTGATGTGTTTTATGTGTCTTTATGTTTTGTCCTGGACTACAAATTATCTCTCAGAGGACATTCAAGTTGTATAAGCCTAAGTAAATAATGGAATCATAGCAATGGAAGGGACTTTTTATTTATCTTTTAGGACAGTGCTTCTCTCCAGGCTTGGTGATGTTACCTGGGAAGAAGCACTGCCCTATAGGCTAAAGTCAGGCAACAAAGGTCTGTGCACAGGAAATGCCACAGATCTCAGGAAAGATTGCAACATGATTGCTGCAACCGTGCTCTGCTGAGCATTTGGAAACCGATATTTATTTCTGGATATTGTTAGCAATGCAAGCAGAATTAGTCTAGGGAAGTCAGTCTGTCAGTCAGTCTGTCCTCCATTTTGGTCCATTCTGAAGTGAAATGTCAACCGCTATTGGATGTAGTTCCATGGCATTTGGTACATACATTCATGGTTTTCTCAGGATGCATTGTAATAATTTTGGTGACCCCTAAACCTTTCGTTTAGCAGCATCATCAGGCCACAGTATTTGTTTGTACTCGTTTGGTTTATGACCAAACGTGCAAATCTAATGATGGTCATCAGCCTCAGCCACATTATACCAGCAAAATATCATGTTTGTATCGTTACTGTGAGCATGTTAGCATGCTGAGGTTAGCATTTAGATCGAAGCATCGCTGTGCCTAGGTACATCCTTTCAGAGCAGCTAGCATGGCTGTAGATCCTTTGTCTTGTTAGGAAGGTCTACTGTAAATCCCCCTGCCCAGAGTTTGGTATACCCTGCAGACACACCACTGTACTCTTCTGTAACTGGCATAGAAATGCAGAAGGCAAATGTCTTAATCTCTTAGTTTTATTTTGGAGGGTTGTACTCTTGTTCCTTTTGAATTTGAATGCACTTGGTAAGTCATTTTGAAGAAATGCCAGATAAAAAGACAAAAATGCAACAAATTGAATGGAAAGCAGAAATCTATCACAAGGGGATCTTACATGTTTAATTCAGCAGTATTTTGCATACAAGTCAGTATTAGCTGTCAGTTGTTTTTCTTATGATTAATTATTTAAATTAATTTCAACCTTAACAGTAAGGTGGTGCTCAGCTTTCAGTTATTGCAATATGTTTTCATGGCTGATGGTCTGAAAACTAACCTTCCCCAGCTCAGCAACAGTATGTGACTCTCGTTTGACTCAGTGTTCCTTCTTCTCTACAGGCATTCTCTGCCTTCTTCTTCACTCACAGCTACATCAACCGCCTCACTAACATCCCCATCACGTCACCCAGTCGACTAGAAGAGGCAATCCGTCTCATCTGTAACATGACCATCTCTGAGGTACTCTTGAGCACACAGCTCTCTGAGCCTAGCCCCCAATACAGATTTTCATGTTTGTCTAAAATCACCAAATAGGGCAGTAAACCCTCATTCTCACTACTCATGTTATGTCCTCTTGACTATACTTGATTTTTCTACAATCATGGAAGACAAGATCAAAAGGATTAGGGATTTGAATAACAAAATAAAAAATTTAATTCACTGTATTTCCACTACTTTCCACTCACAGATGACTGAAAAGACAAATCAGTCAGAGAAATACATGAAGAATGTCTGCGCCGTCTCCAATTTTGTCCAGGTCATCTTAACAAAGGGCTACGGTTTCAATGAGCATTCCTTTCCTTCCATCTCTTTTCAGAAAAAGGTCAGGAGTAAAGGAAATACATTAAACAATTTTGTTCATTTGCTGGGATTTCAGTCTGTGACTACTGACTCCTATCAGCAGCGCTGTCTGAAATTCCTGAAATCAGGAAGCTTGGCCATGTTGTTCTGTGGTTTCAGTGGGTCCCCTCTTGTGTTTTTGCAGGCAGGAGGAGCATCTGTAGGCTGGGCTTTGGGGTACATGCTGAGTCAGAGCAATATAGTCCAAGCAGAGAGCCTTGGACTGATGAAGGCCCTGCCATCAGGGCCCTGGACTGGCATTCTCTTCCTCTTCATCACCCTCCTCCTCATTGCAGTGGGATATCTAATAATGATCTACAGAACTAGAAATAGAGAAGCCATGGTGTAAGAGCATGGGTGACACACTCCCTAGTCCAATTCATATTTCTCTATTGTACGCATATGTCCGTCAAAACATTTCTGTTTCTTTTGAAAAAAAAATGCAAGAACATTTTAGATTTTGTTGCACTTTATTGTGTGTGTGTAAGTGAAATCAACAAATCAGTAAAATGTGTGCACAATTTTCTTTGCAAATCCACAAACTTTCTGCTTGACTCTTTAGAGGAGTGTGTGTAAAATGAAACTACAGAATAAATGATTTCCAGCCCACTGTGATGTTGCCCTTTTCTTATTTCCATTGGCATTTTCAATTTAATTTTTACAATTTAACCTTTAAGTTTGAGCATTTCCATTTAAGCTTTTGTGATTTAAATTTTAACCTTTTTATTTTCACTTTATATTTTCCAACATTTTAAATATAAACATACTTTTAATTTTGCTTTTGCTTTTTTTAAGTTTATGGCCTGATTATTCCCTAGTGGTGTAGTAAAAATAATAATCTATTTAACTGTATCTTTTAATTTTCTATTTGGATTTTAATTATGACCAGAAATATCCCCCATACTATTGGCAGTGTCAACAGGCACAATCACCTACAGATTATTAAAGGGATTTGGATATTCTGTTTTGTTCCTCAGTGAAATTACTGATTAGTCACAAGTAAAAGCAATGACTAGACAGTCTCCTAGTGCTTGAAGTCATTTTAACGTCTGTGATCATAATCATGTATAAACACGTCTGTAATTATCATTTATTAACACAAATACTCCTAATGATTAACATATGTAGGGTTCAGGATTTAGCCAAAACAGCAGACCATGCGGCGTACAATTAACCACAAAAAACAAATGATGTCCTTTGTTTCAGAGCACAAATGAAGCACGGGTTGTTTTCGTCATGTGTTTCTGGCGGACTGTTTACAAAGTTGCAACACAGGAAGTTTGCTTTGACAGCGAAAAGCATAATGTGTAAGTGTATTTTGTAGGAAGCGATTTTCTTTTCGGCTACAAATTCACAAGTCAGAAGACTTCACACAAACAGACATCTTGACATTGATGATTAAACAGCAGCCAAAATGTTCGCGGGGCTGCCTGAGCTCGGGATCTCCAACGGCGAGGACCTGAAAGAAACTCTCACCAACTGCACAGAGCCGCTGAAAGCCATTGATCAGTTTCAGGTAAAGCTAACGCTACTATAGAAAGGTTGTATGCTAAACTGCACGTATGTGCTCATGTTAAAAGTCTGCTGTGTGTGCATTTGGCATACCAGCCAATGCCCCCCGGAGTTTCCCAAACGATGTAACGTTAAATGACGCTAAAGTCAGTTTGTAACGCCATCATGCTAGCTAGCTGCCCGTCTCTGTCGCTTGTTATCTCGCTAAACGCGGCACAAATTCAATGAAAGACAACACTAAAATATGGATGCAATGTGCAACACGTTTAGTAGTTGCAGAAATTGGTTATATAGTGTGATTTTGCAAATGCAGCGTTAATAAGTTAACGTTACCAAATACTTAAAGTTAACGATAGCCAGCCCACGAGATTCCACCGACTGGAACGCTTTACGGTCAGATGAGCATCTCGTGAATACTAGTATAGACGGGGACATGCAGAGGACAACTTACGGGGGAAATGGCACTACAACTGAATGTTATGCGACCTGTTGCGTGTTGTGAATAAGATATCCACTAATTTTTACTTTGCCTTCTGTCATCAGTTTTGCCTTTCTCCCATCTCCAGCAGGGGTTGTAGCCACAACCCCCTCTCCTTTCTCTTCTTGGCTTATTACTAATGTTTATGGTTAGACCTGGTCAACCAGTGAGACCAAAATAGCAACGGCATGCAAGGATCTCACCTGCAGACCAACATACACCCCTATTTCTCTATGCACACAATGCTTTTTTTCTCTGACAAGTGTCAGATTTGAATTATACATGTATAATAAGTTATTGTTTCCCAGATAAAGAAGTGTTCTACCTGTGTTCTATTCTTATGAATCTGTTTGGTCAGTTATCGCAAATTCACAGTGTGAGCTACCAGCTACAAAAAAAAAATAGGAATAGCAATGATTGAAGTGTAGTTAGTTTTTCCTACAAGCATTTTGTTTTTGAGACGGTCCTTAATGTCTAGTTTTCAGTTGAAAGTCCAGATATTCAGCTGGAGCTTACCCTAACAGGTGGCATCATGTCTTCAGACAGAACAATCTTAATTCAGCAACTAATATTTAAGTTTTGTTTATGCAGATATACATCTGCATGCAATCAATAAACCTACAGATACTTTATTCCATTCTTAATATGTTTTGTTTTAGCATAGGTTGACTTGTTATTCCATGATATCAATGTGTGTTTCAATGAGCCAGAGAGACTAAACGGAGCAGTTCTTCAATAAAGGGATGCTTAGTTTCACTGGTGTGTTAGCCGTGTGCTACCTGATGTCAGAAATTGCAGATAAGCAAGGGAACATTTTTTCAGCTGGCTCTAAATTGATCAGCTACAGCTGGAACTAATCCCTGATGAGTTTTTGATGCGTTACATGACGACAGATGGAAAATGGCATCCTGCTGCCCACCCTCCAGTCTGCTCTTCCCTTCCTCGACCTCCACGGAACGCCTCGGCTGGAGTTCCACCAGTCTGTCTTTGACGAGCTTCGAGAAAAGCTGATGGAGCGAGTTGCCACCATTGCAGAGGGGAAGGACGAGGACAGGTGTGTCATTGGTTGTTTGTGATTATGAGTAATGTTTTGTGAAGGAACCAAATTGAATGCTTTGCTTCTTTTCAATCTACTTACAGATACGGAAAGCTTGAGGAGCTGCTGGAGAAGAGCTTTCCACTTGTCAAAATGCCATCCATTCAGCCAGTGGTAATGCAGGTGCTGAAGCATCTACCCAAGGCAAGTATTTTAGGGATATTTCTTCTCTGTTGAAGACTAAAAATAGCAATTTATCACCAGGGTGTGTGCAGTATTGACCTTTAATCAGCTGGGGTCACAGACATTGTTTATTGTACCATGTTAACATGTACAGTCACAGACGTACAGTGCATTAAAAATATCTCTGACTCACGTTTCCACCGTCGTCTTCCTGCAACAACTTTCTCACAATATTTCAGAGCGAGAATTGTCCTTGAAAGAGACTTCAGTTTCCTGTTTAAAAACAAAGGGTGTCACCGGGTGTTACTCCTTTCCTCAATGTTGTCAGACACCTGGTATAACAGTCTGAGCTTGTCGGTGGCAAAAAGAAGCACTTTTAGTGGACATAACTTTGACGGGCACAATTGGAAGGAATTGCAAGGAATACGTTGCAGCCAGTTTGTGGCTGCCAGCTGAAGCATCTACTGCAGGATTCCAAAACTTTTTGTACCTATTAGACATTTCGACAACAAAATATGTTATAATAGGTCCCAAGTTTTAAAAAATACCGAAATCATGCTATAAGATGTACATAATGGGGACAAATTAAAGGAATATCTGAATAGATGTATGGAGAAACATTATGAATAGACACCGTAGGGGTCGTGCATGATGCAGTTAAATCTGTCAAGTGAAATGTCAAAGTAGTTGATTTTGGATCAAGTTGTCAGTAAGAAAATATCTAAGTGACATCATCCTATGATGGGAGTGCTCTTTTCCAGAAGGAAAATCTTTTGACAGAATGCTGTTCAGCAGAATCTGTGACAGACTGAAGCTGTCGGTGGCTCGTGGTGGAACCAAACCTTACTAACACATTTGAGTGAAAGAACTCTCCTTAATCTTTATCACGTGTTCCCTCCTGCAGGTACCAGATAAAAAACTGAAGATGGTGATGGCAGACAAGGAGCTGTACAAGGTGTGTGCTGTGGAGGTGAAAAGGCAGATCTGGCAGGACAACCAGGCTCTGTTTGGGGATGAAGTGTCGCCCCTCCTGAAGCAGTACATTGTGGAGAAAGAAGCAGCTCTGTTCAGCAGTGACCTCTCCATCCTGCACAATTTCTTCAGCACTTCTCCCAAAACAAGACGCCAAGGCGAGGTGAGTCCCAGTTAGCAAATTAGATGTCCAATAAATACTAACCAAAGTCTTTGAGCCATGAGTCCCTGTGTGAGGTGATGGGGTTGTTGAGTGTTTCTGTTGTTGTAGGTGGTCCTTAAGCTGACCCAGATGATTGGAAAGAACGTGAAGCTGTACGACATGGTGCTGCAGTTTTTACGAACACTCTTCCTGCGAACACGAAATGTCCACTACTGCACGCTGAGAGCAGAGCTGCTGATGTCTCTTCATGACCTGGACATCAGTGAGATCTGCTCTGTAGACCCCTGCCATAAGGTGAGGACACAGACAGTGATGGTAAATCTGTTTAGCATTTACCACAGTACTACTGAAGAGCCACACACCTTGTATTTCCTGTGGTTTAACTTTGTGCTACATGTTTCTCTCTCTTGTTTTTTTTCGGTTGTGTGCTTTGACAGTTCACTTGGTGTTTAGACGCCTGCATCCGTGAGAAGTTTGTCGATGGCAAGCGTGCCAGAGAGCTGCAAGGTTTTCTGGATGGAGTGAAGAAAGGACAAGAGCAAGTCCTTGGGTAACAGACGTGGGGGACGGTTTAAATTTAGGTAAAGAGCTGTTAATCTCAGATAATTGGGTGAATTAATCTTTGGAGTGTTTCTGTGCGTTCCAGGGACCTGTCCATGATCCTGTGTGACCCGTTTGCTTGTAACACCCTGGTTCTGAGTATCATGAGGAACCTTCAAGAGCTGCTGAGTCAGGACGCGTTACCCAGGGTGAGTACACTGTAGATGAGGACGCAGGTGACATGTCGCACAATTGCGCTGAGTGAAATTCGCTTCTTGCTTTAGGCTGTAACCAGTTAAGTGACCCCTGTATGAGCAGTGATGAGTGGTAAATGGAAACCTCATCACAAATCTACAAAGACAATTAAAAACAGCATTAAGAGGCCTAAGATTGGTGTCAGTGATGTTCATATAGTTGATATCAGCATAATCAATAATCGGCAATATCAACTGAGTAATAATTATTTTCCTGTTATGAAATGTAAAACAATGTATTGAACGGTAAAGAGAACATAAACACCCATAGATTTTTTTTTTTTAAAATGAGGTCCATATGCAATTTGAAATTGAGTTCAGGGTCTAGCCAAAAGCCAAGATATTTAAAAGAATCCACTTCATCCATGAGACCCATCCTCAAAGTTAATATGCAAATGTAAAGTACTAAGACAATCACGCCTTGTTCCGAACAACATATTACTGGACTTCTTTTTATTTATTACTAACTTATTCATGTGAAGACAGTTTTGTATTAAATTGAAATCCGCTTGTAAGGAATTCTGTATTAATATATTTGAGTCTGAGGTGTAAATAACTGTATCATCAGCATACAGATGCACTGAGCAATTTTTACAGATTATTGATAAATCATTAATGAAAATAGAAAAAAGGAGGGGTCCCAAAGTGGACCTTGGGGGACTCCCTTATCAAGCAGTAAATAATCAGACTGGGAACTGTGGAAAACAACACACTGTTGCCTCCCGTGAAGATTAACATTAAACCAGAGTAGAACATTTTGATGCAAACTAATGGACTAAAGCTTATCAAGCAGCAGGTACTGATCAACCATATCAAAAGCCTTGGAAAGGTCAATAAAGATAGAACCACTATGTTGGTCTTTGTCAAATGCTGAGAATATATCATTAGTGAACTTTAAAAGAGCTATGGTGGTTAAAAAATCAGGTCTAAAACCAGACTGATTAGAGTATAAGATATTGTACTTATTAAGATATAGTGATAATTGATTGAAAATTAATTTCTCAAACATTTTGGCAATAGAACAGAAAATAGAAATAGGACGGTAGTTGGTCACATCAAATGGGTCTCCACCTTTAAGCAGAGGAGTAACTCGTGCACATTTCCAAGTTGAGGGAACAGTACAAGTAGAAAAGGACAACTTGAATAAAACGGCAATTAGCACATGAGCAGACCATCAGGACCCGCACTGCTACTTTCTTTTAACTCACAAATTACATGAAAAACATCAACAGGCATGATTGATCTGAAACCGAATGCACCAGTAGAGCAGATCATGCTGGAAGGACTAGCTATATCATTACAATTTAAATTTACAATTTTAGAACTAGTAATTGAAGAAAAATGCTGATTGAAAGCACTAGCAATGAGTAAAGGATCTGAAATAATGGCATTGTCAATTTGTATTTGATTTGCATAATTTTTGTTATTTTTATTGAGTACACGGTTCAAATGATTCCAGAACTTTCTGGGATTTTGAAAATCCTGTGAAAAGCTATCTCTATAATAAGTAGATTTTGCATTCCTTACATACAGGGTGTTCGTGGCGTCTTAAAAAGTCTTAAAAGGTAATAAATCAATTTTGCGAAAATTAAGGTCATTAAAAAGTATTAAAAAGTCTTAATCACCAACAAGGTATTAAATTTTGTAGATATTTTTGTCAATGTGAAAATCCTTTTTGCTAAAAGTGTGTGAGAACATATTTATTTATATTGCATAACCAAAATTACTAGACAGGCAGGTCGTAGCGAGTTATTATTTTGTTAGGTGCAGGGCTCTACCGTGCCAGCCTTTCACTGTCATACGCCGCTAAAAATAGATCCGTGTGAACCAGAAAACTGATTTATGAGCACCACCAACCGTAATCTTCCACCACGCTGGACCCTCGATACTAATCGTTCAAAACATGTTTGGACTGAGCTCCGTGGCCGCTTGAACAACCCCGCTACTCAAAAACAAGAGCAAGATGCGTTGCAGGTGAAGGGGTAAGACAGAAGACAACAGGGAAAATATAAGCAGCGCTTGGGTTTGGCTAACATTAGCTGGCTATTTAGCTACATCTGTGCCTTTTTTATTGAAACACGTTCAACTTTTCATAAAGCAGATGTGCTCGTCAATGTCACTTCTCGTGGACAGATCAGTCACAGCCTGAATGGAGCGGGACATAAAAAAAAAAAAGTTTGATGTGCTACAGCAAACTTTCCATTTTTCTTGCACAAAGTTAATCAATATGAAACAATCCTAAAATGAAACGGCTGGAACTGAAACTAATATTATAATAGTGGTAAGCTATATACTATTATATGAAATTATAATGAATATAGTAACAACATATACTTAACATATTAAGATCAAACTAACAGTTTACTATTATATAGTAACAATATACTTTTAATATAATGTTATAATATTATACTAATACACTGTTTATACTAGCTCGTCCTCCAGGTTGTGGAGCCCCTGTAGTGGACAGATTTAGCCAGAGCCAGGATGCCATTGTGCCAATATGTGCTGCTTCTAGCCTCCTCCTCCTCCTGAGAGCAACATGTTCCCCTCTTTCTATTTTACATCTGTTTTACTAATGTTTACACAAATCAGCTTTCGGATGCAGAGAGCAGCTGTTGATCACAAATATCTGTGCTAAACTGCCTACACTACTAACGTTATCCATCACTCAGTTTATTCTCTTCAGCTTTTTTCCTTTCTGGCCTATTTGAATTAAGGCGCATTTATACAGTGGTCGATGTAAGTTATCACAAAAAAAGAGTGTTTAGTTTTACAGTCTCAAAATCTATTTATAGTAAATGTAAGTTAAAGGTGCATTGTGTAGTTTTTAGTGGCTTCTAGCAGTAAGGTTTCAGATTGCAACCAACTGTACACCCTTGCCATATTTATGCCTGAAAATAAGTTACAACTATGTCAGGTATTTTGCAACTGCTTGGCGTTAGCAAGCAACCTAACATTATCTAATTTGAACCAACTAAAACACAAAATCACACTGTGTTTCATGTTTTGCAGTAATGTTGTGCACATAAATGTCGTAGCCTATGGAAGACAATGGATTTTCGCAGGAAATCTGTCCAGTCCTTCACATAGAAAACCGTAGGCCTAAACAGGCTGTTATAGGTAACTGAGAGAGTAGGTGAATGCCTAAATTTTTAGGTGAGGTTATAACCTGGTCACATATAAGCAATAAAATGTTATAAATATGTTTAAATTCCTTTTAAAAACTCTACAATTCCCCTTTTAAAGGTGTGAGGCTGACTTAACCAGTTGCAGCTCAAAAGCGTGGCAGTCTTAAAATATGTTGAAACGGTCTTGGAAAAAGGTCTTTAAAAGGTATTGAATTTTACTTAAGGATTCCTGTATATACCGATAATCAACTGTAGTTGGTTCCTTAATAATTGAGTGAGATTTACACTGCCTAATAAGTTTTTGTTTTTTTTTTCTGCAGAGGAGGAACGATCTAGCCAGTTGCTATTAAAATCACCAAGGATAATCACTTCATTTTGCCTTTCAAGAGAATTAACAGTTGACAAAATACAATTTATAGAATCAGTCGGGGGAAGAGGGAGGCCTGTAAATATTTTCAATAGTTAAATGTTTATTTTTATGGAAAATAATATTGATAAAAAGGCACTCAAAATTAACTGGCTCTACATTAGTTACGACACATTCCGAAACTAAATTTAAAGCCACATGTATAGCTACCCCACCTCCTCTAGTGGGCCTATCAGCTTCATACAGAACAGAGTTATCGATTTCCTCGTCTGTAATTTTACTATGTAGCCATGTATTCGGCTTCGGCCAAGAATTTTCATTTCGGTGCATCCCTTATTAAAAGACTGTTGTATAACAGCAAGGCTATTCCAATATGTGCAACAGACTGTATTGTCTTACTGGATTGTTTTCATTTCATCTTTTTTCCATCTTTATTAAATGTGGTTACACTATAGAGTTCTTTCACACACACTCCACTGCATCAACATAATGTCAAGCTGTTGTATTTGAGAACAGGACAGTCCAGACCTGATGCTGCTACTGAGGATGCTCTCACTGGGTCAAGGGGCGTGGGACATGATTGACAGCCAGGTCTTTAAAGAGCCTCGTTTGGTAAGTACAGTATGTCACCTCTGGTGTATCTGTCCATCAGCTCATAAAATCACATCAAGTTCTAAAGTCAGAGGCCAGATGAAGGTTGCATTAAAACCTATTTAAATGAATTGACCTTTCATTTGTCTTCCTGTGTCCTTTCAGGACTTGGAGGTGGTGACCCGCTTCCTGCCTGCCATGATGTCGGTGGTTGTTGATGATCACACCTTCATTGTAGAACAGAAGCTTCCCAGTGAGGAGAAGAGTTCCCAGTCTTACCCCACCGTTCTGCCAGATGCCTTCAACAGGTAGAGCACTGCAGGAGGAGAGTGGGTGACAGAATTTAACATGGCTTCATTAAAAGTTTTTCCATCAATACCTGTGTCTCAGAGTTCCCTTTGCCAGCGCCAGTGTCAGGAGGTGAGAAGAGCGTAGGGTCATGTTGGCATATGAACAACACATTCCAGACTTTCCCCTGCTTACTTTTATAGTCAGGGTAGCAAACCGTTCACAGTATAGTTTGAAGGCTTTTACACTTACAGTTGTTTTTATTTCATTTGTTTGGCTTTTGCTGCTATTGTAAACATCTTTGCTTCTTTTTTTATAACAGTTGTGCACACAACAAGCAATTTGAGGATACCCCCTTGAGCTCAGGGAACTTGTGATGGGCATTTTTCATTATTTTCTGATATTTTATTGTCAAAACATTTCACTGAAAAATAAACTGTAGCTTAACCCCAATCCCAGGCCATACATTATGGTTTTGTACTTCTTACGGTCATATTGCCCATTTTCTGAAAATGAAGATGTGAATACTTACCTTGCATCTTTGTTTTGAACATGCCCATAGGCAGATTTTATGAGATACCTCTCTGGATCCTAGCATGACTGTGAGACCGCCCAAAGATAGTGAAATTAGCAGCTTTCAAAACTCTGGAATAAAATTCCCATAAAGTGTGTTCAGGGCACCTTTGTGATGCGCCTTCTCTGAAATGATGTGAATTATGTCTTTGTTGCTCCCCCTCAGATACCTGCAGGAGAACAGGGTGGCCTGTGAAATGGGTCTTTACTATGTCCTCCACATTGCCAAATTGAGGAACAAGAATGCTTTACAGAGGTTACTACCGGCCCTGGGTGAGTATCACCTCTGCCCTGAATTTTATATAAATATAAATATATAGATAGATATAATAAGTTCTACCACATCTGAAACTATATTATCTAAACCTCAGCCTTTGTAAAGGTTGTAACCCTAAGCCAAAGTGCAGATTTCTTAATTAATTTGATGCGTAATTGGCAGAGATAGGCACAACAGTACTAAAAAGAAAACTAGTGAAAGACACCCATTTAAAGCAGGACTTGTTAAATAAGAGTTGGACCTCCTGCTATTCCCCCACAGTGGAGACCTACAATGACATGGCCTTCGGGGACATCTTCCTGCACCTGCTGACTGGACACCTCACCCTGCTCTCTGATGAGTTTGGATCAGAAGAGTTTTGTTCAGTTGTATTTGATGGCTTTCTTCTGACTTCTTTTTCAAGGTGGGCTGATTCTAGTAGATCCTACCTACACCCTCACAGCCAGTGTAGTCTACTTTATACAGTACATTGAACTCAAACATCTCTGTTTCTGTGTGATTTTTCAGTAAAGAGAATGTCCACAGACACACCCTCCGGATGCTGCTGCATCTACACCACAAAGTGCTGCCATCGTACATGGAAACTTTGCTGAAAACTCTTGAACCTCCGAAACAGGTTGGCTTCATTTCTACACTCAGTTTGTGCTTTGAAGTGGACCTGAGTTGTAATGATGGGTAGAATCAGGAACAGGTCTCCAGGATTCTTATGCAGTATGGAATTTGGTCTGGATAAGTATGGACAAAAAAAAAAGAGAGTATGACAGGAAATGTTTCCAGACTATTGTTCCTATTCTGTTTTCTATATTTTATAATTGGCGTAGACAGCCAAAGTGTTTCCCACTGTGTGAGAGAGTGTGGGCTGGAGCGCAGTGGCACCACCAGCAATGTTTCATAAGGGTGACCAGATGGGGCCACTGAAAATCTTGGGGTGGTCACACCATAACCAAAAGCCATGAGTGAATTTCAGGAATTCCATCATGCTGTTGTAGTATATAGACTAGTTAAAACTATGTCAATATGAAAGTAAAGCATATTGATGTACTTTGACTTCTGATTTTACAGTTAATATTACTAATTATTTAGTCTTGCATAGCCAAACCCATCTCCACACATCATTTTAGAAAGTCTAGCTGAACCCATGATCATTCTGGTATAGGGGGGGGGGGGAACTCTCTGGCTTGTTTATTTTTTTAAATCAATCACAGTGGTCTTCACAGTGTGTGGCACTAAGCCCAGGATGCAGTGACGGTACCCTTGCAAAAAAGTGTAGTGGGGAACTTGTTTCAGTGGAACATTTAGGTGGGGTGTCAAAAATGGCTAAATTCCCGAACTTTCACTGTCACACACAGGATACACAGAGAGCTGCCAATCGTTGAGTGTCACCATGCTCCATGAGTTAAAATCATTACTTGCGCATTGATACTAATAATTGTGCGACATATTATTCATTCTACAGCAGTGGTGTGCCAATTCCAGGGGGATAACTGGTCTCTCTGTTATGTGCACACCACACTGCACTTCCGTGAGTTCTGCCTTTTGCGTTCCGTCACCATTGCGTTATCAAATATATAAATTTATTATTTATAAATTAATAATACATTTTTTGACATTTGTTAATCGAGTCACAATCGTCCACGTCCACATCGTTATGCATCTAAGAATCGATTTTTTTCAGCCACCCCTAATAGAGACTAGGTTTGGGCCTATAGACAATCCGTTGCCGATGGCTGACAGACATCAGGTCAACAGACGTTCGAGATGACTGCGGCTGATTATCGCTAACTTAATTTGAGCTGCTGGGAACTGCGCAAAGACAAATGTTGCGAGATCAGGCCAAAGGTAGTTCCAACTTTGAGCAGCAGCCTTGCTTCCTCGAGGTGACGTGGTGAAGTTTTGCAGCGCCAAAAGTTGGACAAAACTTCAAACGGGCATGGGTGGCATCTTGCTTCTGTCCCAGTATGACTTACTACATAAAAACTTGGGCTTTAAAAGACGACCGCCAGTGCCCCCATAGACTAATACTGGTAAAGTTAACATTTTGAGTACCACAACAATTCTGCTTCAATGTGTTTCAGTGTATCTGTATACATGTGTTAGGCAATTCATTGTTCTTCAAATAGGCTAGTTGTCCTTTTCCTTAAAAAGACAAATACACAGCTTTAATCTGAATACAGTGATAGTAAGAAACAAACTATTTACTGGGAACCTACTCGAGCACCATTTTTCAATGCAGCTTTATTCGGCTGTGGCTGTGTCTTTTTGTAAATGTGGGCTACAAAATACATTTTACTATAGCCTATTCACTACATGACTGCACACTCGTTACTCAGAAGCATATTAGTTCATTTGAATGCATATTTTGATTAAACTGTTTCACAGTGATACTTCTGAAGTCTATGGCCACCATCTTTGATAACTAGCATCAAATTAAAACTTGCTTACAGGAAATGGTTATGTGCCCTCAAGCGTCCCAAACATCAGTTAAAATTCAGCCTATTTAAGGCATCCACACATGGTCTCAAACTGACAACAGACTTAAAATACAGTATCTATCTAGTTAATAATTTCAATAAAAGTTTTACATTGCAGCCTTTAAACAGAGCAAATGTCTGCATGAGATTAAACACTATTTCATATACTGACACTGTGTGTGATGCTGTGCTTTGTGACAGCAGTGCAGCGAGCCGGTAAAGGAACTGTACATGCAACTGACAGAGAAGCTGGATGCCCAGAAGAAGAGCCCTTCACCACCAGATGAAACTCCATCCCTGGATCTGGGGCTGCACCCAGTGACTGTCCCCACCACCACCTCCACCCCAACCACGCCTCTCTGATGCACAGCAGAGAGAGAGAGAGAAATCCAGAGTGCTCTATCAGTGACTGTAAATACAGCCACCATTCGACACATGAATTTACAAAAAGACTGGGCATTTTACATTATTTGATTCTTTTTTTTTTTTTTAAGGGGGGGGAGGGTGGTCTTCCAGGTCTGACAGTGTAGTCCAGCTGCCATCAATGTTTTTCTTCAAGAGGGATCATTACTTTTCTAAACTTTGTGCTCTTGCAGTATTGTCCAAATATACAGTTTTGTATTTGTAATTGGGCTATCAATGTGTTATTTGAATTGTAAGTAGTGCAACAAACCTGTAAATAAATGATTATTTAGAAATACAAAGTGGTGTTATTGTTTTCCAGGCAAAGTGACAAGATGAGACAAGTGCTTTTAAAGCTAAACCCAGTTTAGATGTCTCAAGAGAGAAATTTGTAGGAACTGATGAGGAAGTCCTTTTGTTTCCCATCTATTTTACTACAGAAAACAATCTAAGAAGTCATGAGCCGTACAGGATGAATAGCCGACAGAGGTCTGCTTTTGTGTATGGCCACAGAAAAATGTATAATTATGGATATTTACTGATTAAGATAGAGATATAGGCTGTTTTTGCAGTAGCTAGAGCACACCTGTAGTTTAATACACTCTCATGCCATGCAAAGAACAAAACTTCCAGTTTAGACTTTCGCCAATTACGTTTTAATCTCCTGCTGCCCTGCTTAAGAACGTGTTTCATATGTAAACCAGGACGTAAACTTGACTGCCTGTTTGGTAGAAAGCGGTGCAAATGAATCTAGAAGGGTAGAAAGGGCTGTCACTAGTACTATTTTCTGCAGTCTGTGTTCATTAAGTGCCATTAAAGTAACCAGGACAATGTGGCCATTAGTAAAATCGCTGGTGCCAATATTAGATGGACAGGCTGGTGCTGCCTAGTGGTGTGAGGTTACAACCCGTTCACTTATATGCAATAAAAAGTGATTTATTGATATGTGATTTCATTAAAAACTACATATAGCCTTTAATGATTAAACAAAAACATAGCCATGTTTGACATAAAGTTTAAACCAATCATGTTCTGCGTATCATTGGATAATCAATAATTAATTTGTAATTCAAAAACATAAATTTATTTCAAAACCAAAAAAGAACAACATTTTTGGTGTCAGGATGAAAAAACAGAAAAAAACAATCAAAAACAGGTATTGGCAATTCTTGTTATTATACCTTTTTGCATTGAAGAATAAAGAGGTCTGTGTACTTGATATTTATGCATTCGTTGACCCATTTCAACATTCAGCATTTGTGAAGTACTTCCTGTCAATTTGTGGGTCTTGTTACATTTGTCCGATGTGTGGGAAAATCTGTAGAAAAAATCCACAAGTATGAGAGGCAGTTTACTAACTTCACTGGCAGGTGGTGACGTCTCACATTATACATCATATACATTATCACTGTACTTGTTTTACATTTATATTTAAATAAATATGTAGATTTGAAATTTGTGTTTGTAGTATACATGAATTACTCCATAAGTTACTGTATGACATTTATTTATGTTTAATATGTTACACCATCCAGTCAGAGTTGTTCAGGAAAGATTTGTGAAGTATATAAAAGCTGAGGTGTTCCTTCTTGAAGAGGTGGAAGGGGGTCCGGCCTGCATTGGGGAGTCAAACCTGCTGAAAAACTGGTTTGAAATAGAATCAATACAAACTGTCAAGCATCAGTTCCTCCCTCGCCTCACCCAAATGTTTATACTGGGCATAAAAGAGAGAGGGGTGAAACTTTGTTCAAGCATGCAGTTTATAATATTGCAGTGTTTTTGTGTTTTACCCAAATCTTGAGTGGTTTACATAACCATACAGCAATGCTAAGCCCCCACTAGTGCCAGGAAACAACAAGGCCCAGGCTGTACCCCAGCAGAGGACTGCAGTGCAGCTTCATGTCTGACCATGGACATAACAATAAAGAGAAGTTCTATTTTGTAAAGTTTAGGAAGCCTCCTCAGCACGTATCAAAGATGAAACATAAATGTAGGAGCACACAAAGAAATTAAGGAGCACAGTGAAAAATGTTTAAGTAACATACAGTTTTTAATAAGGAATTTATTACATAGATATTTATACTGTGTGTGTGTGTGTGTGTGTGTGTGTGTGTGTGTGTGTGTGCACTCCTTCTCCTTGTGTGCAATTATGATGTGAAAACCAGTGGAGGACTATAGAAGTTTCTGGACACTAGGCATGGGACTTAAAACATGGACACAGCTTTTTAAAACACTGATCACTCACTGTGATTAGCGCTTTGTGGAATGTGGGACTTGTATTTTTGAATCAGGGACACATACAAGATACACCAGTACCACCCACACAACCCACGCCACACTTGACAGAACGTTCTCTGACTTTCACGATGTGGAGTTTTTCAGAGTTGGGGGACGTTGTTTGGCAGACCTTCAGGGAACATTCAGGATGTTGTGAGAACATTTAGGGGACCATTACCATAGGAAGTTCCCTTTAGGTCTCTAGGATGTAATTTTTTTTCCCTATTTAGGTCCTTCCATCACGTTTACTTAACGTTTTCAGAACCTTTAGCAACATTACAGGAACCTTTGGGGGACTAAACTATTATATTATTTTTTGGTTCTTGCATCACCTTTGTGGAATGTTAGCACAACTTTCAATAACATTAAAGGAACTTTTGTAGAACCTCTAGGGACCAAAAAAATTACACTTCTTTCACTGTGACTTACATATTTTACACACTGATTCTTGATCTTGCAGGTTTTTTTCTGTCACTTTGATAATATTCACATACATACAAGTAGCCTATGTGCTACTATTTTACCACTCTTAGCACAAAAACACAACAGATCATCAAAAACGACATTTTTTAAGGGCTCAGATAAGGGGCATGATGATACACTCGGGTCACGAGATGTGATGATGCACAAGAACAAGACAAGAAGATTTTTAACACTATTTTGAAGAAATACTGGAGCATTACAGTGGAAATGTCTTTATTTATATAAAGGAAAACAGATAACTAACAGATTATAATGTAGTAACTTTTTTTAGCTTAAGTTACCTTTTTGGATAATGCAGGTTTGTTTCTTCTATGTTTAAAATGTATTGCATGTTTTCTTATTGTGCAAATAAACCTTTCTCAAAGCAGTTTCTTTTGTTATTTAACAAGGCAGTGGAATGGATCCTCAGAGAGATGGAAAAGGCCCCCGTCAGAGAGGACAGGCTCAGAGTTATATTTGAAAATAACTGTAAGTGAAGATCAGGTCCACTGTGCCTTGATCATGGGCAAAGCGAGAGTTATGCCTACAAAAATAGTCACCATACCAAGACAAGAGTAAAATGCAGCAGTGATCTTTGCTGCAATATGCTAAAGGAGGAGCTAGATATCAGGGTTGATGGAGAGTATTTTGGACAGATTCACAAGTAGTCTTAGGTGTAATCAATAATGAAGCTCAAAGGTTTATTTGTTATAAACTGGATCCAGAGAATTCAGGAGACCGCTGACCCAAAACAGTGGTACTACATCAACACGGGGTGATTTGCTGCTTTCTCTCCCTCTTGCTGCTCCCTCCATCTTCCCTACATACAGCCTATCGTATTTCACACTGAGCAAGAGGCGGGGTGAAGTCTGGATAGTTCACCAATCTATCAGACATTCACATGTAAACTCATCGACTCCTCCACTCCTCCACTCCTCCTCTCCTCGAAGAAAGGTCCCAGCTTGTTTGAGCACAGGAACTTGGTGTGAGGCAACAATCCTAACCACTGGACCACTGAGCCACCTAAATGCACTCATATATCATATTGTAGGCATCATAAGGTGTATTTTAAAATTGTTATTACTGTGGGTGAATCAGTCCTAAGACAAAAAAAACACAGTGAGCTACAATGAGCTTTTGTTTCCATTTTACAAATAACCTCAATCAATTTCACTCATACCACCAGTGCAAGAGAATGAAAGAAAGAACTCTTAAAGCTTGTTAGATTATACAGTTATAATTCATTAAGAATTTTGAGATACAATAATAAATGTAATTAAATGATATTTTTGTTGGCAACATTCATACCTCAGCATTTGAAAAAGACACATCACAATAAACAGTTTTTACTGCAATGTCATCATAAACACACATCAGAGAATAAAGTTTGAAAAAAGCTACTCAAGTGAGTTATGTGAAGGGGCGGGGATGGTAAGTTGTAAATGTGCGTGTTGTTGGCTCCTAGATTTGGACGTGGAGATGGCAGCAACATCACCAGGATGTGAATGAGGAAATAATAATCTGCATATTTGAATTTCAAATCGAGTTAAAAATACTCAGATGGCAGACAGTAACACTCCAAAGTTATCGAGGTCTGCTTTATGAAATCTTGTTTACAAACTCAAGAGTAGTTAGGCAAGGGAAAAATATGAAGCTCATGTGGGTCCCACCACATTCAGGTATCCTGGGAAACAAGAGAGCAGATAAATTGGCAAAATAACAAACAGCTGAATTGTTGAAACCAATATGAAATGATCAAAATCAGAGGGGGATGGCATAGTGTATAGAAAGGACTTTAAAGGACTGGGCTGGAAAGACGGCTGTTAAATGGATAGATACTGAAGGAGAATGAAACCTGAAGGTGGCAGCATGCCGCATCCTGAATGCCAAGTGCCGTAAAACCCTAAAAGAAGCAGAAGAAAAGAAGAGTGCACAGGTGTGGTGCGCTCTGTGCATCGGGGAAAACATGGGGAAACTTCAAGAGTTTGTGATCACGTTTGACAAAAACAAAGTGATGTACAGTCCTGGCGACCCTATTACTGGAACCGTGACAATCAAATTGGTCCAGCCGCTGCAGTGTAAAGGTAAGACTGCTAATTCTGCGGTTATGACAGTTTTTACATTTACTCACCTGGTGGAAAACGTCGCCGTCGCTAAACAAGGAAGTAATGGATTTTAAGATTAGGCTACATGGATGTAAATTAGGCCTCTCGCTCTATATTACTGTAGAAATAGCCTCTTAAATTTGAAAATCGCTTTAATGTTGGTATAGTAGTCTGTGGAGGCTACTCTAATGTTTTTTAAATGGACTTTTTATGGCACTGAAAGTAATTCCGACAGCACCGCAACAGCATAATGTTCCTGTAATATTCTACACATTGATTCTGGGTTTCCATGAGAGATCTAATGGGACCTAATCGGACACCTGGGTATCATAATCCCAGACTGAGACAGGGCCCTAAACCGGAACTTGACGGACGTGACTTGACATTCACATGACTGACAGAACGCTAGGAGGTCTGATTTATTACATTTAGGGTGCATTGTTTTATCTTCAGTAGCCTCAATGACTAGTAGCCTAACTGAATTTCAACAGTTACATTTTTAAATATTGGACACAGTCTGAATTTTTGAAAGCTACTGTACAAAGTGCAATTTCAAAAACCACAACTTGAAATTATCGACCATAAATTGCAAAGAGAGGAATTCAGCTGTTCGGTTGTTTATAAGATACAAATGCAAATCCTTACGGCCTTTCTTTGCTTCCATACTTGTCAAATATGAGGATTGTTAGCTGCAGCTCTAAGTTGATTGACTCCAATGGGAAAATAGGTAATACTTACTACCTTTTAACTAGTAGCCTATAAACACAAACTTAAATTAAAGGAGGCCAAACTGGAAAAGAGAACTTGAAGGGCAACTTGTGAAGGGCATTTCCATTTCAATTCAATTCAATTTTATTTATATAGCGCCAAATCACAACAACAGTTATCTCACAGCGTTTTTCATAAAAGAGCAGGTCTAGACCTTACTCTGTGATGTTATTTACAGAAGCCCAACAATTCCCACCAAGAGCAGCACTAGGCGACAGAGGCAAGGAAAAACTTCCTTTTAAGAGGCAGAAACCTGAGCAGAACCATGGCTCAGGGTGGGCGGCCATCTGCCTCGACCGGTTGGGGGTGAGAGAGGGAGAGAGGAAGAGGGAACGAGAGAGAGGAAGAAAGAGAGAGAGGAGGGAGGCAGCCTACACAATATACACACAGAGATACAGACAGTAAAGGTGATGTTGCTATAGACTGAACGAATAATGGTACAGATATTTATAGTACTGTTTATGATAATAATCGTATTGTATCACGTATCATGTTAATGATTATAATAACAATAAAAATAACAATAGGACTAGTAACAATAGTTGTTGCATAGCAGAGGGTGTCGAGCAGGAACACGGGGGCAGCAGGTGACCCGCAGCCACAGATCCAGACTCCACAGCTCCAGAGCCAGAAAACCTGCAGGAAGTGATAGGAGGAGAGAGGAGAGGGACGAGAAAGCATAAGACTACCAGAAAGGGGAGAAGTTGTGTTAGTAACATGCAATAATGGGATGAGGTTGCATACAGAGGGAGAGAAAGTAGAGGAGAGAGGAGCTCAGTGCATCATGGGAAATCCCCCAGCAGTCTAGGCCTATAGCAGCATAACTAAGGGATGGTTCAGGACTACCTGAGCCAGCCCTAACTATAAGCTTTATCAAAGAGGAAAGTCTTAAGCCTACTCTTAAATGTGGAG
>NC_060170.1:2303090-2340811 GCF_021292245.1 Micropterus dolomieu | reverse complement strand
TATTAAAATCTCCTACAATAATAACTTTGTCCGTTTTAAGGACTAAAGTTGACAAAAACTCTGCAAATTCAGATAAGAATTCAGAGTACGGGCCAGGTGCTCGGTACACTATAACAAAAAGAATTGGTTGCAGTGATTTCCAACTTTGGTGCGAAAGACTAAGAACAAGACTTTCAAATGAGTTATAGTTTAGTTTAGGTTTAGAGGGCTAGAGTCGAAGATAGCTGCAACTCCACCTCCTCGGCCTGTGCCTCGAGGAATGTGAGTATTAATATGACTGGGAGGGGTGGATTCATTTAGGCTAACATATTCTCCATCACCCAGCCAGGTTTCAGTAATACCAAATAAATCAATATCATAATCTGATATTAGTTCATTTACTAGTACACCTTTAGAAGAGAGAGATCTGATGTTTAAGAGTCCACACTTAACTCTCCTATTCGTTTGCACTATTGCTCTTGTGGTTTTAACTTCTATGAGGTTTTTATGCACAGCTCCTCTTCTGTTTACCTTTTTAAATAATTTCGATGGTCGGGGGGCAGACACCGTCACTATAGGGTTTTCACTAAGTAACTCCTGAAATGGAGGAGCAGAGAAGTGTGTTAGACTGCGACTCTGCGTAGGGTTTTGTAATAATAATCTAATGTCAGGGGACATTTTTCAGTCTGCATTGCTATTGCTCCAGTATCTTTACATTTAATACTTTTCTTGATTACATACTTTTACGTAAGTAACATTTTCAATGCAGTACTTTTACTTGTAACAGAGTATCATCGACCACTGGCCACTTGACTTGAATGATTGAACTTTATTAATTTGTTCATTGCGCACCTTGTTCGGGACCGGTAACATTATTAATGAGGAGATAGCTGTAATGTTGTGACAAGACAACACTCACAATTTTCAATAATCAGTTCCTACTAAAATGTGCCCATCAGTGTAATGATAGTGTGCAAGCTAGCAGATTAGCTCACTAGCCATAGTGCTGGCATTGCTGTGCCCTTCAGTCACATGACCCTCACTTTGCAGGTCATAACAGTCCATTGAGAATCTACCACTTTCCAGTGAAATAGGGGACATCTTGTGTCCAGTGGTTACATTCTTGAAATGAACAAAATTGGCATATTCATCAGTTCTGGAGTTTTCAGTGAGGGTGAAGGAGTAGTTTAAGAATTTTTAACCAGAAAATTTTGGGGTTTTTTTGTAGAAAAACCATATCAGAGACAAATTATAAAACAAAGAAGAGTATTTTTTTCTAAAACATGTCTGGAGGAGATCTTTAAAAAACCCACTGTTCACACTGCACTTAACACCTGACGCTGAGAGGAGTTTGCAGGAAGACTGTAAGGGGATACCATTGGGATGCTGAAGCTCCTTGTCATATCATTTACTGAAATTGCTGGATGCGGCTTATATTATGACCTAGGCAGTTAATTTACCCACACTGCAGTCATGTCAGGTAAACGAGAGATAATGAATGATCTACACCCTGAAATTAAAATGAAAGTAGGGATGTCCGAGCCGATCTACAGGCTCTAGATCGAGACCAGTCATGGCATTTTTAATGATTATAGCCGACTTGTAGGTTATAAAACCTGTAGTTACAGCTGCCAGAAATGACCACAAGCACTTGTTAAACTTTCTCACAGTAGTGCTTGCTGTTAAAGTCACGTTGTACAAGATGCAGCATGATCAAACATAATGGAAATTAACATGATTATGCAGTGTGTGCAATTTAAGGGCAGGAGTTGTGAGCAGGTAGTTTAAATTAATGATATGACAGCATCTGTGAGTGATGCAAGCAGAGCTGCTTTGGGATTGAAAAGAGAGTTGTACTACATCTCTAAACTGTGCTCCTAGTTGAAAACATCAGTATTTTGTTCATACAGAGGTTGAATGGAATCTTACAGCTGTAAGATTTAAGAATCTTTTTAATATCTTGAAGTGTAACATATCTAGGAATCACAGTTTTGGACTTCATTACAGTTTCTCTTTGAGTCATGCTTTGGTCATTTTAAAGAGGTGGTATTATGCTCATTTTCAGGTTCAGAATCCTATTTAGGGGTTGTACCAGAACAGGTTTACATGGTTTAATTTTAAAAAAAACATCACCATATTTTTTGTCATACTGCACATTGCTGCAGCTCCTTATTTTTCATCCATAAAGTTTTAACTGAGCTCTGTCATCACAGTAACAATTTTATGTCCACTGACTGCCTGGAGGGTAGCTAGTGTTTGGAAGGGAGAGGAGAGGTGTGTGCTGCAGATCAGTGTTTTTACACCCGTATTTTTGAGGGCGTGTCAGACTAGCCACTTGGCGAGCGTGATATGAGGCGCATTTAGCTTTTATCACTCTGTCGTCACAGGGATGAAAGGGAAACAGCTGGACTACTGGCAGGTCAGAGCAGAGTTTTCTGTGGAGATGGAAACTCCCTTTGGGGTGGACTTTGGGCTTTTTCACTTTACATGCACAAAAAAGATATATAACTCAATAAAGGAGAGGGAGAAGCCAAAAGGCATAATACCACCTCCTTAAAATAAGTAGCTGCACTTACTGTGATGTCCAGTTCATTAGAAAACATACCCATAGCAATGCAACCTCTCACTGTATTTCCATTTTCATTTGACATTTCTAGGAATGGTTCAAAGCTGCACCGTGTTCTCCACTTTAAAAGCCACCAGACACATGAAATGTCTGCGCTGATGACTGATGCAGAAACGCAGCGGGTGATTCTGCCGAGATGAGAGGCACAACTGATTTTCACTGTGGTGGTTATATTTAACGAGGCCGGTGGACTGTTTGGGTGTTTGAAAGACAGCGTTATCACTGTGTCTGACAGTATCAATCAATGCAAAACTCCTGTAGGAATGACACTGGAGAAATAAACTTGTTTTTAAATGTAAATTATGCAGTAAAGCAGTAAAGAAGCAAATTAATGCTCAGGGCAGCACTGTGCATGGCTTAGCAAATCAGTCGTCATGTTCTTCTTTATAGTTTTATTTATAGTTTTATGTTTTTGACTTTTTAGTTGCAGACAGAACAGTTTAGCCCATAGGTGCCCCAGGGGCCCATCCGCCCAGTACTTGCATGGAGTAAAGGCAGGGGGTCATGATCATTGATCACACGTGGCATTTTCAATCTTATGATTGGGTAAGATATGTTGACATTAGGGAAGCAGGTAATGAGGGAGCGGTGCGGCACCTGATTGGGGTCCGGAGCCGGGCGAGTGGGCAACGAAACCTCGCTCAGCAGCCTCCCAGTGAACACGGCATGAACAGGACTGAACACAGCGTCAGAGATCAACAGGGAATCTAGCACTGAGATGATTTACATAGAGCTTCTTGATGGATAGCTTATCTGTATCTGTGGCTGGTTAACTCGGTTTATGCCAAGAGCCAAACCCGGCAAGAAAACCACCTCTGTACTGTATTCCCAGTGGTCAAACTGGCCTCTGTCAGTCTCGGAACTGTGCTCAGTTCCAGTCCCACTGTCGCTCACTGCTCACTGGAAGCTGAAACTAGTCCGCACAGAGTCTGCATGACGGGGTGGGGGCGTAAACACACTTTCGGCGCTACGGGCAGACGACAGTCAATGTCACAGACACCTCCCTCCCTAGCTATGCGTTTTCTGTTTCATGGAAACTTTCTGCTTAAAGCAATCCCCATGAGTAATCCCGGATTTTACAAAATGTACCTGTTAATAGATTACGTCTATTTTTTCTGTACTGTAATGGAATACAGTTACTTTTCCTGATTATGTGCCGTAACATGTAATCCGTTACTCCCCAACCCTGAATACCACAAATATGGAGACTACCTAGAAAAGTTTTACCTTGAAAAATCTTAAAGGGGAAGCCAACTAATACCACAGATGAGGATGTGGATCAGTGGGTGGAATGGTGATCCATTTATCAGAAGGCCAGTGATTTGGTCCCTGGCTACCCCAGTCTGCATGTCAAAGTATTCTTGGGCAAGAAACTGAACCCCAAATTTCTCTGTAGCCATCGGTGTGTGAATGTTAAATATTTTTCTGATGGCAGAGGCACCTTTATAGCCTCTCCATCAGTGATGATGGTGAATGTAAAGTAGTGTAAAAACACATTGAGTGGTTGGAAAGACTAGAAAGCTGATGCATGCATACCATTACCAACTCCAGTGATTTAGCATTTCATAAAGTTAGGACACACAAGTGACAGAAAATTGATGCAACAGAGGCCAAAATAACTTTTCGTCCCTAAAATGGGTCATGCATTACTTCATATTCATGTATAAAAAAGTCAATTAGATGGTAATCTGCATAGGAAATAAGGTTCATCAGCTTATAGTAATTAATTTGATCCAGACAGATGTGATCACTATAAGAGGTTTCCACTGTGTTCTGGGCATCACCGGTCTTTACTCATTTAACAGTTGTTGTCCTCTTCTTTACAACTGTGCCTCAGTCACTCCCATTTGAGCATTATATTTGGACAGACAAAGCAAACAGCACTAGCTACGGAATCCAAGCTCCCTTAACAGAAATTACAAGAAAAGAAACATTACAGTACTGTTTGACTGACAGGTGATCTTGGTGAAGTCCATGCAGTACCACCACATCACATACGAGGTTAGCACCAGATATTTCACTAATATCAAAGACAACATGGATTTGGAGGATTATCACTTTAAGCAGAGCAGCATGTCTTTGAGAAAGTGGCCCATGATCAGTATTTCTTGTGCATCTACTCTACTGTACATTGTATGTAGTATTGTGTGTTGTGTTATTGAGAAGCCCTTGTATCCCACTCCAAACGCAGCAGTGTAAGAACAAAACAGTCTTGAGATGTAAAATTATACACTGAAATGTATCACCTCAAGTCTGGCACTTTGTAAGATGGAGCTCTCTTCACCATTTGCAAGGATATAGTCAAATCTGGATGGTATTAGAATTGGAGATTACTGCCTGTGACTCAACTGTAGCAGCCACGTGGATCATTGCTGCTGTGATGGAGCATGTGAACATGCCAGCGTGACAGGTGACCCACACACAGCAGCTCTTCTCACAATCAAGGGTTGAGGTAATTCAGTCTGGGCATAACTCACTCCAGGTTGCTTTTAATGGTCTCCTTACTTGAAATTAAATTGACTACACAGTTGGAGCTTTTATTTTTTTGTTTCTCAGACACATTCTGGAGGGAAAAAGCTTCCATATGACTTAGGCTGACTGAATGTAGATAAATTGCCTGGGAAAAAAGATTGTGCTACCCTCCACCAAAAGGCGGTTGATAGAGGATCTATCGTTCCCGCTCCCCAGCAGCTGTCAGGGAAATGAGACCTTGAGAGAGGCTGGGGAATTTCACATTTTGTCATGTTCATTGTTTGCGCCTTCATATTTTCCTGCGTGCAAGTTAATGGTAATGGCACATCCGCTGACAAGATAACAAGGGAGCTGCTGTTTAAAGATGAAAAATGAGCTTGTTTTCTTTTTTTCATCTTCTTGATATAATTAATGGTGATATAATCTTTGAATGTTCTTTTGGTTCAGTTTATGCAACTTTCCAGAAAGGGCGTACTTGTCTAATTTAGGAAGATTTAAAAGCAGAGGAAACTGTCAATAATTTCCGTCTTCTTTATCAGAGGGTAATACATTTTTGATCATTTAATCATGTCAGATGTATTATCACCTTTTATGGTAATTGTTTACGCAATTATTCCCCCATCCCCATTTTTCTACAGATTCTGCAAGTGCTTTGACATATTCATGCTTTGACTGTAATCGTGCATAAATATATTAGTACGTTTACTGTATGTAGGTTACATGTAAAACTCATTAGGATTAAAGGTCCAGTGTGTAATATTTCTGAGGATCTACTGACAGAAATGCAATATAAGATCTATAACTATGTTTTCGGTGGTATATAAAGACCTTTATTACCTTAGAATGAGACATTTCTATCTACATAACCGCGGGTCCCCCTTACATGGACGTCGCCATGTTTCTACAGTAGCCCAAAATGGACAAACAGCGCTACAGAGCGTGTTTCGTCACTACGTTCTTCTCGTTCTTCTTCTAGTAGAATTTTGGCAGTGTAGACACTTATCACTACGTTGAATATGTGCATTCGAAGAAGAAGAAGTAATAACATACAGCAAGGGTTGGTAAATATTGGAATATAAGGCATAAATGAGCTAAGTGTTATGGTGTTTTGTTGGCTCAGTTGGTAAAGTGCAGGACTCTTACCTAGAAGGTTCTGTGTTTTTTCCCACATTGGGAGAATAATTTTTTTCTCTCTTCAACAAATGGATTCTGCAGCGACTATTTCACATGCTCACATTACAGCATGTGTTCCGGTGTTTGCTCTGCATCCATCAACCTACAGACGCCTTTTCATTTCCCCAGTATCTCCAGGCAGAGAACATTTAGGGGAATTACATTTTCTGACGGCTCTTTCAGAGGTGTGTCAAAGCAGCCTACAGACTCTTTTAATGTAGTTCAGAAATTTTCAAAGTAAAAGCGCTCAATTCAACTCCAAATATAGAATCACTGCAAACAAGCTTCTTGCGCTTTTATTTTGCAGGCAAAACCACAAAGAAGAAGTGATTGTGTGAGTAACCGTTGCTGGTTTAACTGAGATCTCTTTCATCACCGCTATCAAAGTATTTATTTATTTCTATTTTTTGCCAATATTGTAGCACTATAATCTGATATTATTGATGACAAGGAGTTTTAGCGAGGTTCCATAATCACAAAGAGAATAAACATGTTTCCCTTGTCAGTGTTTCTATAGACTTTATCTAGTGACAATGTTACACACTCATGGTTTACATTTTCCATGTTGTCTGTCAGTGGCTAAGTCACAATAACATATGGTTTTACTGAATAGTTAAGTAAATATAATTCCTTAATATATCTTCCTAAAGAAACCATTTCTTGACTGGCTCCTCTCTGCTGTCTGACGACACTTTTTGTGCTGTGTCAGCCACCATAGCTGTCCTACGCTGTCTGAAAGGGTAGAGGGCAGTGGTAGACTGGACAGATGGTTGCAATTCACAACCTCACCGCTAGATATCACTAAAACTTACACACTGAACCTTTAAACCTAAAATCTGAGAAACTTAAAGCTGCATGAATTCATTGTTTTGCCACTTGGGAGCAGCAGAAAAAACACATTGAAATATTATCACCTTAAATAGTTTCTGGTGTGCCAGGGATGGATAGATTATTAGAATATTACACTCAAGTAAAAATACCTTAACTACATTTTAGTCAAGTAAAAGTAAAAACACTGTGAAAATGTACTCAGATAAAAGTAGAAAGGTAAAAAGTACTGAGTAACTGTTATATTTTAAAAGGATGATAGTACTGTTAAATTCAGCAACTTTAGGCTACAAAATAAATTGCATTAAATGTCAACATCTACACTAGTGGAACAACATCACATTACTGAACCCTGATGTCCAAACCAACAATAAATTATTTTTCCATAGAGGCACTTTGCAGCCTGTGCATGCAACAGATAATCAATTATAAATATACAATAACTATTATAAGTGTTGCCTCACTGCAATTAACCAGAAATGAGGACAAAACTCAGACAATTAAACAAAAATGACAGACAATCGAAAGTCGATGCACACTGCAGCAATTGCATCAAACATTAGCAGCCACAAAAATATAAATTATTAATAAATAGCCTGACACTTCAAATAGAATCAACACCACCAAGACAGACAACACAGAGCTGCATAAACAATATAAACTCCACAGCGACTGCAGCCACAAACCCACATGCGGTGAAACTACAGTTTTTATTCACGTAGTGCACACACACAGTGCTACATTGCTCGGCAACGCAGTGGTTGCTGACAGTCATCTGTACAGTGAGATACAATAATAAGTGAGTTTGTTATACTCTCTTTATGTCTGAACGCCATTCTGTGGGTCTTGTGCACCACTAAGTCCTCCACAATTTGTTCTTGTTTCAACTTCTCTGCTCGTTCACTCTCAAAGAATAATATAACAAGTCCACTCAGCGTCTCTGTCCCAATATAACCAGGCCACTCAGCCTGTGTCCCACTATGACCAGTCCACTCAGCCTCTCTGTCTCTGTTTTTGTCAGAAACAGCAGAAAGACACCTCACTGCTGGAGGATCCACAGTTTGTTAGAATTTAGCCAGACACAGAATTTCTCACGTGGTTTATCGGGACATTTGCTTTTACTCTGCAACTGATGCAACTTAAAATGTAGCATACTATAATACTTGTGATAAAGTACTTAAGCAAAAGTAAAATTACAGATTTTTAAAAGTATTAAGTAGAAGTAGGGGAGAACTTACATAGCACTTTTTGCTTACTATAACTCGCTGACTTTTTTAGAGTTCTCAGATTTTTATACAAAGTACCCACATTTGTTCACTACAAATGGCACCAATTCAAACCTCTACAAGAATATCACAGAGATCGTGAGTTGATGTCAAATGCATTGTGTTCTAGTGTTGTGTCGTTCAAAGAACGTTTCGTTCATTTGACCTGTATGTGACTCAGGAGGAACGGGTTGTCTCAGTGAGTAATTCGTTTTCACGCATGTGTGAATAGTCTCGGACTCTTACGTTCACTCGTTACACAGCAGCTGCAAGGTCTCCGTCAGCACAGGAAACAGAAATGATTAGTTCACGACACTCGACTGTGGTTCTCTGGGTTTGAGTCGTTTGTCACAGGGCTGTGGTAAGCAGGCAGCACAGGAAACAGAATTGATTAGTTCAGGACCTATAACTGTGGTTCTCTGGGTTTGAGTTGTTCATTTTTCACGTGACATCTCGGCTACTGTGGAGCAGGAATCGTTCAGCGCTCACATGGGTCCTCTTCAGAGTCTGTCTTCACTCGGCAGGCTGACTTACTGCCAGCACCGGGGAATGAGAGGCAAGTCTGTTGTCAGGAAACAGTCACTGGACTGATAATTTTGTGACATTTAATAAAGCATAACGTTATTACAGCGCAGCTACATTGGGCTAAGTTATAGTTTTAACACAGCCGCACCGTAACTTTAGTGCTGCTAGTGTTTACAGACAACAGCTGATGAGAGTTGTTCTGGGTCTGCTCCACTTCAGAGCCCTGACAGAGTTCTACCGGGAGCTGAATTACCACAGAGGTCATCTCCTCCAAAACTGACATTAAACCATTAAAATACAGCCACATAGCAACGTTAGCGTTAGCCCTGTGGTTTGTTTACAGCTAACAGCTGATCCGGTCCGCCAGAGAACGCAACTTAACTTTTACTTTTTATTCATCGATAGAGCCGTGCTGTTAATGTTTCACAGCTCCTCACTGGTGAACAACCTGCAGTGTTTGTGTTTATTATTAAATTTGTTAAATTTTGTGTTTTATTCATCTAGTTTGTCAAGCTTATTACTTTAATATATTCCCTGTAAATCTGATGTTAATATACAGATTTTACTCATGGATGGCGTTAGGCTACTGTATGAATGAGCACTTTAGAGATATAGTGATAGTAATTATAATTATATATATATGGCTGGTCTGGTAGTATACTGAGAGATTATGATAGCATGATTTGTGTATTACTCAGGGTAACAGGGTATTGATCTCTGATTTGTTTTATAGGTAGAAGCTTATATATTGGTTTATCATTTATTAAACTAGACCTGATGTGTGTGTCTTTTTTGGAGAGGTGCAGAAACAGGGGGTCAATGCATGATCAGATAAGGAAACTTGAACAATGGGTGAGGGGTGGTTTGGAATGTGGTACAAAAGATCTCATTTCAGGAACTACGCTCGTAATCTGCCCAGCAACAGCATGGTGATTCATGGAGTCAGATGACAAACATTGGGTCAGGGGACGTGGGCCAATCATGGACTGACAGTCAGACTTCATGAACTGATACAGCTTGTTGTTTGTCAGAGAAAGGAAGATCGACCCAGAGCTCTGTAAGCTTTATTCATTTACTTGTAATAAAACTGATTAACTTGGACCAAAAACATCTTCTCCTATTGCTTCATTAAAGAACACGCAGGACCAAGGACTACACATAGTTTAAAAAGGGTAAAAAGTCAAGGTCCAACAATACTCAGGAAAGATTGTGAAAATGGACGGATTTAGCCGGAGTAGTGGCTTAATCGAATATTGACAACATATTTTTTTTTACATGGTTTGAATTTGGTTTTGGCTCCATGGGGCTTTATACAACCATGACAGAGAAAGATCAAGAGGTGAATTTGTGCATTATACTTTGTCAATTAGAGCAAGCCAGGCAGCCTTCTGTGTTTGAGAACTGCGCTGTTTTTTTTTTTAAATCACCCACTAGAGGGCTGCAGCGCCGCAATAACCAGCCTAGTTAAAATGAACGAAATGAGACAAAAAAAGATTAGTTCATTTTAATGAACGAGATTTGGTGACTCGAGTCTTTCAAAAAAGTGACTTTTCCCATCACTACTGTGTTCCCTTGCACACAGGCTCCGCCCTCTACTGGACTCTGTGGGTACTACCTCCTCCAATCACATGCACACACTTGCCCACTGAAATTTTATCGTGCACATAGCTGACCAATAGGACGTTGCTACCAATATGTGCGTGATGTATAAATAGCAGTGTCCCTACTGCCTCAGCATCCTTTTTTATTCAATTCAATTCAATTCAATTTTATTTATATAGCACCAAATCACAACAACAGTTATCTCACAGCGCTTTTCATAAAAGAGCAGGTCTAGACCATACTCTATGATGCTATTTGCAGAAGCCCAACAATTCCCACCAAGAGCAAGTACTAGGCGACAGAGGCAAGGAAAAACTTCCTTTTAAGAGGCAGAACCATGGCTCAGGGTGGGCAGTCATCTGCCTCGACCGGTTGGGGGTGAAGGAGAGAGAGAGAGAGAGAGAGAGAGAGAGAGAGAGAGGGCAAGAGAGAGAGAGAGAGAGGACAAGAGAGGAGCAGAGAGAAAAAGAGAGGAATGGAAGGAGAGAGAGGGGAGGGAGGCAGCCTACACAATATACACACACAGAGGTAAAGACAGTAAATGTGATGTTGCTATAGACTAAATGAAAAATGGTACAGATATTTGTAGTAGTGTTAATGATAACAATCGTAATGTTAATGATTATAATAACAATAAGACTAGCAACAATAGTCATTGCAGTAGAGGGTGTCGAGCAGGAACACGGGGGCAGCAGGTGACCCGCAACCACAGATCCAGACTCCACTGCTCCAGAGCCAGAAAACCTGCAGGAAGTGATAGGAGGAGAGAGGAGAGGGACGAGAAAACACAAGACTACCGGAAAGGGGAGAAGTTGTGTTAGTAACATGCAATAATGGGAAGAGGTTGCATACAGAGGGAGAGAAAGTAGAGGAGAGAGGAGCTCAGTGCATCATGGGAAATCCCCCAGCAGTCTAGGCCTATAGCAGCATATATAAGGGATGGTTCAGGAGTCGCCTGAGCCAGCCCTAACTATAAGCTTTATCAAAGAGCAAAGTCTTAAGCCTACTCTTAAATGTGGAGATGGTGTCTGCCTCCTGAACCCAAACTGGAACCTGGTTCCACAGGAGAGGAGCTTGATAGCTGAACGCTCTGGCTCCTAGTCTACTTTTGGAGACTCTAGGAACCACAAGTAACCCTGCATTCTGGGAGCGCAGTGCTCTGGTGGGGTAGTAAGGTACTATGAGCTCTTTAAGATAAGATGGTGCCTGACCATTAAGAGCTTTGTAGGTGAGAAGAATGATTTTAAATTCTATTCTGGATTTTACTGGAAGCCAATAAAAAGAAGCTAAAACAGGAGAAATGTGATCTCTTTTCCTGGTTCCTGTCAGAACACATGCTGCAGCATTCTGAATCAGCAGAAGAGTCTTAACTTTTTCAAGCAGCCTGATAATAGTGACAAATTCCCAAATGACAGACAACACATTTGAATGAAAAGTGAATGAAAGTGTCAGGAAAAGGGAAACATGCTCAAATGACAAATTCACCCTTTCCCACATTTTGCACTTCTAAACAATTGTTTCTGTTACAGTGTCAAAATATCACTAAAATCCCAACAAGTAAATGTCACCTTACCAAAGGAGTAACAAAGAAATTACTGTTTTTTAAGATGTAGACTTTTTCCTTTAGATCATTCTTAAGTAATAGTTCTGTCATTATAGAAAGACTAACCATTTATCAAATTTGTCTGTCGACTTGCTGAGAGCAGGTTTGATGTATTTGGGAGTTGCTTTTTAAAGGCTTGTAGGCCTTCCAGTCTGTTTACATTCCTCTTCAGGTAGAGCTGGTCAGACTGTCAGCTTCACAGTACCAACTCCCAGCAAACAAACTCTGTCACCATGCAACCGTTTGAAACACAGATGTATTATGAAGTGGGTTGGGCCCTGAGATAAGTTAGGTATTACTGGGCAAATACTGTATTTACAATGCATTAAAAATCAAATGTGTTTCAGTCATCGCAGCTCACCTGGGATAAGTTGGATATGATGAGATTTCAAGAGGACTGTTTCAGAAGTGTACAATATAAATAATTAAGAAAAAAATGTTTTTGCTTTCATTGTTTTTAGACTAAAATAGACAAATATATCATGGACTAAGACTAATATATGACAACTTGCATGTGGACATACACTGTTGTTGGTCTGGGACACTTTTTCTGGTTTGTGTCCATGATTTCTAATGAAGAGAAATTGTTGTGCTACAACATACAGTTATGTTTTGGACAACAGTGGGCTTCCAAATTTGTAGCAACAATTTGTGTTTGTCCCTCACCTGTTTTCACACGACAGTGTCCCCATGCACAAAGCCAGCTGCATAAAGAAAGAGTTTCAGATTGGTGTGAACACTTGACTGGCCTGCACAGAGCCCTGACCTCAAACCGATCCAACACGTTTGGGATGAACTGGAACACTGACTGTGAACAAGACTTTATTATCCAACATCAGTATTGGACCTCACTGACACTATTTTTTCAAGCTCTTTCCCAAATCCTCAACTCTCACAGTTACAATGTCAAGCTGACACTTAAGGTAGTCATACATTTTTATTGATCCATGTACGTTTACCAAGAACACAAATGATTTTAAGTATTATATGCTCCTGTTTAGGTTGAGACACATTTTGGTTTATCATTAAACACCAGCCAAGGTGGTTATTCTTAGTTCCTGAAAGGTTGATGATGACCCTCTTTATGTAAGACTATATAACACTTACAAACCCATAATCTCCTAAAGAGTGAAATTTAAGAAAATCTACTGGTTCTAACCACGGTGTGCATTGTGGTGGACCATTATTCCAATGTTTATAGGAAAATGTAGACAAAAATATCAAAATGTGTAGTGGATCAAAGCAGGTAATGGCAATACATTCTGGTCTTCTTAAGAAGACTGACAGGTGAGTCATGCAGAGTCATGATCACAATGCAGTGTTTTGTTCCTGTAATAAGGTCAAAAAACAACATTGTTCCACCTTGTTTGCAATGATGATGATTCACCCACAGAAGTTTAATGTTCATCCAAAAGTTAGGAATGTTCCTGCAGCAAGTCACCTGATATTTAATTAAAAGAAAAAATAATAAATCTCTTACTTTTACAACCTTGTCTGCTGAGTTGGGCTTTAATTGTGCGTACTTCACTAACTACCCACGGCCAATTTGAACATAGAAGGTCTGCTGGGTTACAGGCTCACTGGATAACTTTGAATGTGTAGTAAAGTTCAGTACTTTCGTCAGTCACAGAGCTGTGATAGGTTTCATATTACTAGTGGGCATTTCCGCTTCCTCTTCTCTTTTTCAGGGCTTTAGTATAACATACTTGTGCTTTTTTGGTTCTGCCCATAAAGGAAATTAAATTAATGACTCTGCTTAATGACATTATTTGCTTATGAGAAGTGTTTCATGCTGCAGATGTGTAGCTAAAACTTCCAATTCACTGTCTGTATATTCTTATCTGCAGCCATCAAAGTGAACTGCAATGGTTTCTGTGGTATTACCAGTAAGGTAAATGACACGGCATGGACGGTGGAGGAACAGTACTTCAACAGCACCATCTCTGTTGCAGATAAAGGTATGCTGCAGAACAACTGATCCAAAGAGTTTGATCTATCTGTATTGTTATGAGGTAGGCCCAGTTATGGTTAGGCTGATGGCTTATAGTCATCAACCACTGAGCCCTCTACTGGCATGTAAAATCTCATTACTGAAGTGTAATAGAAGCTTTCTAGTGAAAAATATTTTTATAATCATATGATCTGCTTAATGAGGTAGACTTAAAGACTTTATTTTGCTCCAGGGCCAAAGTCGATGCTGACTTTACTTATGCTCTGCCCTATTCCTTAAAGGAGCCACACTACTCTTATAACAATAAGCTAGTAAGGAGAGACCAAGGCATATCTGCCTGGTGGGAAACAGCAAGGCGATTGTTGCTAGAAAAAGTCAGTGTTTCCACTGACTGACTGTTTTCTTTGCTCTCTATGTCCCATACAGGAACCCTCAAGCAGGGAGAACACACTTTTCCATTCAAGTTTCTCATACCAGGTAGGAATGTTTTTGTGTGTTTTGCCCTTGCATTTCACAGCAGACATGCACTGACATGATGATATTTACCCTAATTTTCCTATGGTTCAACAGCAGTAAGGATGGGACTGTTATCCCGTCATTCACTGGGGCTTATGAGTGTTGTGTGAAACATTGCACTGTATTTGGATGAACCAGTGCAGCTTATTGTTCAAATGTAGTACATTGAATGTCACAATTTCAGATTAATATTTACATTTCTACACTTTTAAGCTCAATAATTTTATACTGACAATGACCATGTGTAATGTGCAAGGAGTCGCTCATGTTAAAGAACCCACAGAAAATTATCACCAACTCTGCAATTCCCTTCAGCTCTATGGAACTTTTTTGCCTCTTTTAGCACATTGCTTTGGTTTTAGCAACCACAACTTTACTGTTTTCTGTCACTCTCACCACTCTCGTTACCAGCAGCAGGCAGCAATTTTAATGTATCTATTCTTCTAGGATTACTTGCAGAAAGTCTAATAGGGGGCTAATGATCACCAATCCAAAATGTAGGTTTAAACACAATCATTAACTGAAACGGCTGTGTAGGAGGAATAAAACTGGGTGAGGAACAGCTAAACTCATCTATCAATATGAGGTTTACTGTCAAAAGTCATACACCATGGCAAGACTGAGCACAGCACTGTGTGCCATTAAAAAATAATAATCACAAAATAACAGTACTGGAATATTTTGAAAATAGCCCCTTTTTTAACATAGTGCTTTTAATGTCCTTGAAATTTAACCACATAACTCCAAAGTTTTTTTCATCAAGTCATTATAATTAAATTGCTCAGAAATCACTCATCGGTCAGTGCTGCAAATGATCAAGAACTACTAGGCTAAAAATAAGGCTTACCTGGTCTGCCAGTTACTTGTTGGAAATAAATTCAATTACATGGGGTGGATCAAATCAGCACTATGCAAAAACATTACCCTTATGGATAGCCACAATTATTGAAAAGATATTTGTATTTCTGTATGTATATTAGATTAGATTAGATGAACTTTATTGTCTCCTTGGAGAAATTTTTCTTGGGCCCATAGTGCACATTGCGGCTTCGCAGATAATACATACACATACAAACCAATCGTCAGCCCAGAAAGTAGGTGCTGACGTACCAGCAAAGCGAATACAGCAGTAAATCCAAGAGAAGAGAAGCAAGTAGACCATACATGTATAAAAATCCATGTTAAAAATAAGTAAGGTAATATATAAATGCACCTTTCTGTAATAAGTAAATAAGATAAGTAAGCTAAAATATGAAAAATTGCACTCCTCCAAGATCACCTGGAGTTACAATAAAATAATATAAAACCAAACTGTGCGTAATCGTAAGATCTAATAAAACCTGCTCCGTGCCATGACTGAGGGATTTGCATATTGAGTAAAGAAATGGAGGTGGGGAGGAAAGAGAGTTTAAAACATTTACCTCTGCATCTGCAAGCACTAAATCATCTTCCTGAAGGCAACAACTCATAATCAGAAAATACCACATGTGAAGGATCATCTAAGATTTTGTTAGCCTGTCTAATGACAGCATACTCAACCATGTACTGAAGTGACTGCTGTAGATCTTTCATGCCCATCACTTTCATGGCGCTTTTGTCATGTTCATGAGTCTTGATTTAGACTGTACAGTAAGGGAGCCAGACCAGGCAGCTATACCATATCTTACAATACTTTACATCAGTACTATGTATCTGTATAATTGTGTGTGTATATTCTGTATATATGTGTATGTATGCATGTAAAGTTGGATCACCAGAAAAAACATTTTGTCATATGGTAATGAGATTATTTATTTGTGATGTCAAAATAATGTCCTTAAAAGGATATTACCCTACACAGTAACCCTGGCCACTTTAAGTTTCTACGCACAATTTCAGAATTGTATACTTGTTTTATTTTGGTAAGCATTTTTTGGCATGGTCAAGATTCTTGGAAAACAATACACCTTGTCCCTCACTTTCTGTCTGCACATTGTTTCCGTGGTTCATTGTAATTGACTCTCAAGCATGGAAAAAAAACAGCCTGCTCTTGTGTTTTTAGCTTTTTTCCCAGGTAGAGTCTTCTCCCTACTGTGAACTTCACAGAAACTGAAAAGCAACCCAACCGGCATTTTTACTTGCAGGTGTATCAGGACACACTCTGGAGTCTTGTTTTCATTTTACATTAAAAGGCGGAAATATAACTTGTCTTTTGTCAGAGTAACATTTACTCAAGAAGATATGCAGAAATATTAGCTTTCTAAACATTATTTATTATTTTTAAATACTGTAACATTTATTTCAAGCAAAAAGATCAGGTGTGAATTGGCATATTATTCCTAGTACTAGGGTATGAATTTGATGTTATTTTATTAAATCACAATCTATTTTTGAATCCCCTATTGAATCTAGTGCTTGTCAATGTTAAACATTTGTAACAATTGTTAACCTAACCAAAAATCCAAAGGTTTAATTGAGATCTGTGTTTTCTGTTGGCAGAGAAGGCACAAGCCTTATTTCACTTGTTAGGTTTTTAAAGGTTATGCAATAGGAATGTTTTTGTTGAATGTTTTTAGAGCATTGTTATATCACATGTAACATGGTCAAACTGTTCAATGACCCTGTTATAACAACCTATCAGTCTGTATTGGCTATTGTGTTGTAAAAAAAATACATATTTGGCTTCTTTCCACAGACTCTGCTCCAACATCTTTTGAAGGCAACTATGGTAGGATCATTTACAGAGTGAGGGCTTTTATTGACACACCACGATTTGCCAAGGACTACAATACAGAGAAAGCTTTCTACCTGCTAAGCCTTCTAAACCTGAATGAAGTGCCAGACATATGGGTGAGACATGCTTAGATGTGTGTGTATATGGTCAGTCATTAACTGCTTAAACAAAACATGAGGCTGATGTTGGTCTTCAGAGTTCATATACCTACTTACATATATACAAACATGCGTACCTACTCACATTGTTTCTGTTTATTTAATGCCTACTTTGACAAAATGTCAGATATGTGGTTTTAGGGGTAGTTTTGTGTTTGAACTACACTATATTGCCAAAAGTTGTAGGACACCCGTCCAAATCATCTAATTCAGGTGTTCCAATCACTTCTACAAACATTTGTGAAAGAATGGGTCGCTCTGAGGAGCTCAGTGAATTCAAGCGTGGTACCGTGATAGGTTGCCACCTGTGCAATAAGTCCATTTGTGAAATTTCCTTACTACTAAATATTCCACGGGCCACTGTTAAGAACAACAGAAACTCAGCCACGAAGAGGTAGGCCACATAACATCACAGAGCGGGGTCAGCCCATGCTGAGGCGCACAGTGCGGAGAAGTTGCCTACTTTCTGCAGAGTCAATAGCTACAGTCCTCCAAACGTCGTGTGGCTTTTGGATTGGCAGTTTGGGTATGGCCCCTTCCTGTTTCAACATGACTATAGTATAGTGCGTGTTGTCAGATACATTTGGTGAGTACAGATTTAGGTTTTGGTCAACGATATTAAACAAACAAAATAAATCTGCTTGACTACAGCTGTGACTGTTTACAAAAAAAAGTGCGTAAACTTTTCAAGTAAAGGCGTGGATGTGCAGTCAGTCTTTACAGCTTGAGCACTTGGTGTGGAAGTTAGTATGCATAGTTGTGCATAGGCACAATGGTACAAGCCCGGCAACCTCCAGAGGTAGGGCAAAATCAGTGTTTTGTAAATCCCAAGTTAGTGTCAAGTCCCCAGTCAACTCTAAAGTCAAGACACAAAATCCAAAGTTTTAATTGAGATCTGTACTATTTGTTGGCAGAGAAGACAGAATCACTATTTTATTTGTCCAGTTTATAAGGGTTGAGGAAGAATTATTTTTTGTGATTGTAGAGCATTATTATCTTACATACTGTGAGCAGTTATTCTCAAACAGAGTGCTAGAGGCCATGGCGATGCCATCCAGGGTAACTATATCTTCAGATAATGTGTCCCAGAGGTTTTTGGGGCCAAGTACAATAACTTCACTTTAACACCAGAAAATTGCAGGTCATCCAGGTTTTATGTGTTAAGGGATGGTTGAAGTTTAGCTAACTGATTGGTTTCATCTAGTTTCATCAATATAATTGGGTATCGTCTGCATAACAGTGAACGTTTGTTGAGTATTTCCTGATTAGAGATGTCACAAGAACTGATACTTCAGTACCAAGTCGATACCAAAATTCTGAAAACATGTCGATACTCGTTTTCAATCCAACACGTGCAGCGACAGCTCCGCCTTGACACGTCAAGATGAAAAGAGTCGTGTGAAGTTAGTTTTGCGGCTGTTACCTACAGTAGCTCCATGTCAAAGCCGCAATTTCTTCCAGTTTTGTGATATGTTGGAGAGCTAATTCAGGATGACCTTTCACAGTTTTGATGACCTGAAAATCACGAAAGCTAATTGCAGTTTGCAGCCCCGAGTCTGTCCAACGCCCCTGTCACTACAGTGGCGTTAGGGACCATCTTAAAAGTTCATTAGGATCCATTTCAATCATCCATAACTTTTTTGTTTTTCAGCATACAATTTCAAACCACTGCCAATATAGATATTCACCACCCTTAAACATTTCACACCTTTAGTTTGTAAGTGCAAGGTTGTAATGTCAACAGCTTGCTCATTTATGAATATTTTGACATCAAATCACCTCTCATCTGTCCTGAACATCCTCTCACAACTTTCACAGCAGTTAGTTGTTTTTTGTAATGTTCAAATGTTTTTATTAGGGGAGTGTATGTTAAAGTATATGGATTTTATATTTTACCGTGAAAGTATTGGTCCCAGAACAGATCCTTGTGGAACTCCATGACTAACTTTAGCTTGCATGGAGGATTCCTTGTTAACATGTACAAACTGAGATTGATAAATAGGACATAAACCAGCTTAGAGCGGTTCCTTTAATGGCAATAAATATTCTAGTCTCTGTAATAGGATGTGATGGTCAATGGTATCAAATGCAGCACTAAGATCTAAGAATAACTAAGGATAAAACATCTTTAAGCAGGCTAGTTGGGATGGGGTCCAAGAGGCATGTTTATGGCATAGATGGTGAAATCATTTAAGTTAGTTGGTGAAGATCAATGGGAGAAAAGCAGTCTTAATATTTTGGGTTTTACAGCTGTTTCTAAGGTTCCTATGTTTGATGATATATTTGTATCAGTTGTGGGCAGAGGATGACGTATCTTGTCTCTAATAATTAGAATTTTATCATTTAAGAAGCTCATGAAGTCATTACTACTGAGGGCTATAGGACAACATGGCTCAATAGAGCTGTAAATCTATGTCAGACTGGCTACAGTAATCATCAGTAAAAAAGAATCATGAGTGTGTACAGTTGAGTCTGCTTAGTGGAACGGTTTAATGTCCCAATGTGATGTGCTGGTGAGCACTGTTGAACACTCCTGCTTCCACAATAGTTCACCAAGAAATTGCTCCAGCCCGTAACTCCCCCTAAAATCACAAATGTTTAACTTTTCTATTTGTGTACTTTTTAAACAAATAATATATGCGTTTGTTGGTGAGCTAATTAATTTTGGACCAGTCTTTATGCTAAGCTATGCTAACCACGTCTTGACTCCAGATCTGTAATTACGCCACAGACATGAGACTATCTTGTCATCTAACTTGTAATCTAACTAGAGAAAGAAAACAAATAAGCCCGTTTGAATGTTGAACAATTCATTTAACAAACATGTATCAATGTCAGTCTTGATAAATCCATGATGGTATAACACTGCCTATGCAGGGAACCTGTTCATCTGCAGTGACCCAGCAGTTCACCTACATGCTGGTGAAAACTGGTACAGTGGTCCTGAAGGCCCAGACTGACATGAAAGGTTACACACCAGGCCAGATCATCCAGGTGACAGCTAACATCCACAATGAGTCTGGGAAGACTACAGGCAACATGGCAGCCAGCCTGATGCAGGTAAACATTTTTTTTTACAGCCCTGATCAAACATTGGAGGAGCAGGTTATGTTCAGGCTTACGCACCAACGTATACTATATCTAAGGACCAAACCTTAGTATTCAATTAGATCTCTCATTATAGGCTACATAGAGCAATACAATATTTTTACACTCATTTATTATGTATAGACACTCTTTCTGCCACATTTTCAACAATTTATCAAATGCCCCACCATAGACACCAAAATGCTGAATAAGCGATGCATACAGCTCCACTGCCCTGCCCCTCTTTGCAGATCAGAACCCAACTTGGTATTTCTCACATCCACTTACATATCCATTGTTCAGCATTAAGATGTGTCCACAAGGATAGTGAGGAGGTGGAGACTGTGCAGGGGTGTTTTAAGGCCACAGACTGGGAGGTGCTCTGTGCGCCCCATGGAGACGGCATCAACGCCATGACGGACTGCAAAACAGACTACATAAACTTCTGCATTGATAACATCATACCCATCAGAAGAGTGCAATGGTTTGGTTCCAGTAATGCTCCCTGAATAGGAATAAAATGGCCTTCAGGGATGGGGACAGAAATTTATTGAGGAGTGTAAAGAGGAAGCTGAAAGTGAGGCTCAGAATGCAAGAGGCATACAGAGGGAAACTGGAGAGCATACTCAAGCAAGACAATGTGAGAGGTTCTAGGTACACTTAATTGTCTTATTATTTCCCTTTTATGCTACTCACAAAGCAAACGTTATATATAAAAATTATGTACAGAAATCAACTATTTTGCATGGTGCAGTGCGGAGGATGAATTTAAGAGTCTCACAGTCTGGGAGAAGAAGCTGCTCTGTAGTCTGGTGGTGTGACAGCAGATACTTCTGTATCTCTTCTCAGAAGGCAGCACGGTGAACAGGCTATAGCTGGGCTGGGAACTTTCTTTTAGAATCCTTTGGGCTCTGCAGGCACCTCACCTCACCAATATCACTGATGTTCGGTGGATAGATACCAATGATCTTCTGAGCAGTTTTAATCACCTGCTACAGAGCCCTACTGTACTGGGCCATGCACATCCCATGTCAGTTTGTGATGCATTCAGTCAGGATGCTTTCTATTGCTCCTCAGCAATAGCTAAACTTGACAAGAATTTTACCCGCCTTAAGTTGCCTTTAAAAAAAAAAAAGGTTGTTTCTGAGCTTTCTTCACCAGCATGGATATGTGAGATGACCATGTCAGGTTCTCTTTGATGCTGATTCTCAGGAACCTGAAACTGTTCACCTGCTCCACCTTCGCTCCACAGATGTTGATGTGACAGGAATGTTTGTCTTTATCTCCTTTTTTCTAAATTCTATGCTTACCTCATTGGTTTTGCTGATGCTGAGCAGTAGGTTGTTCTCTGTGCACCACTCTGCAGATGGTCGTTTTCCCCCTATATAAAGTGTCATTGTTCTTTGAAATCTGGCCGATGATGGACGTGCCATCTGCATACTTCATAACAGAGTTCTCTCCATGTCGCATGATGAAGTCGTGTGTGTACAGCGTGAACGGGAGGGGGCTGAGCACACAGCCCTGGGGGGCTCCGGCGTTGAGCACTAGAGTGGAGGAGGTGTGTCCGCCAATCCCAACTGTCTGGGGTCTGTTTGTGAGGAAGTCCAATATCCAGTTACAGTATTTAAACCTAGAGTGCTGAGTTTGCTGATCAGTTTCATGGGGGATATTGTGTTGAATGCTGAGCTGAAATCTACAAACAGCATTCTGATGTAGGTGTTGTTTAGTTGGAGAGATAGGTGAAGAGTCAGTCAGTGTTGTTTAAGACGCCCTGCCTTGTTCCAGTACCAAAGAAGTCCTTTCCATCTGTCCTCAACTATTATAGACTGGTGACATTAACATCCCACACAATGAATGTGAGACTGATCTTGGCTAATCTCAGACCTCCGCCTAACACCTTGCCTGAGGTGGGCTTTGAGGATGCCATCATCCGCCTGCTCACACTGTGAGGATCATGTTCTCTGATTTCTCCAGCACCTTTAACACAGTCCAGCCTATACTTCTACAGGAGAAGCTCCAAAAGATGCAGGTAGATACCCTCCACAGCCTCCTGAATTGTTGGACAGACTACAGTTTGTGTGACTGAGGGGGGCGTGTGTCTGAAGAGAGGTTTAGCGGCACAGGAGCACCACAGGGGACTTTAAACTATACACCTCAGACTTAGTCCTGTCACAGGGGGTTGTTGTGTCAGAGTTGGAGAGGAGACTGAGTACTGGTAGTTGGTCAATCACTTTGTGTTGTGATGTGGGAATAACCACCTCATCTTAAATTCAGCCAAGACAAAGGAGACTGTTGTGGACCATTTACATCTGGGGAGAAGAGATGGAGGTGGTGAAGGGCTACTCAACTCTGTGTTCATGTCGACAATGGACCAGTGTCTGCTTGAGGAAGCTTAGGTCCTTTAATTTGTGCTGCAAGATGTTGCACATTTTTTCTGTTGTTGCAAGTACAGTTTTCTTTGCAGCTATCTGTTGGTGCAGCAGCATCAAAGCCAATTACACTAAGAAGCTGAACAATCAGATTAAGAGGGCTGGCTCTGTGCTGGGGACTGCTTGGATATTATCATTACACTTCACATTTTCTGCACAAACTACTGGTTGGACAACCAAGTCTCTTCAGTTAGAAACTCCTTCAGCTCTGCAGTAATAAGGACCGCTACAGGAAGTCATTCCTGCCCACTTGCAATTAAAATATACAATGACTGCCCTCAGAGCAGGGAGAGGACGATTATTTTTTCTGAATGAACAATGCGCATTCTACTGTCATTTGCACAAATATAGTTGGAGAGACATATCTTTTTTTTAATTCTTTTTGTTGATATTGATCAACTTAATGCTTGTTGGGGAAAAAAAAAAGCTACATTGCAATTTCCCTTTAGGGTTGAATAAAGTGTCTGTCTCTCTGTATCTCTGTTATGGTCTGGTCTGGGGCCCATTTCAGAAAGCCAGTTTAGTGAAAGTTCTGAATTTGTTTAGCCTAAGGTGAGGGGAAATTCTGGGTTACAGAGACCGAGATCAGGCGCCTGTACCACGCCTGTATCTGGCTTCACTAACCCTAACAATTACTATCGGGATAAGCGGTACCACGAAGCTGGTTATCACCTCGGTAAGTCAACCCAGGGTTTCCCAATCCAGACATGAGCGCGTTCACATAAGAGGCGGTGTTAGCAGCAGATGACCAATCACAGACATGAACAAGTCTACTGTCAGCAGAGCATCATATTTTACAAACGAAGAGCAAACTGTAACGCTACAGAAATACAACATGGTCTGTAGCATGGCTGTAGCTGACGCATGCAGGGAGACAGAAAATCGTCGACAGTATGAATGCCTAAATGAACAGGCGTAGCCTATTCTATAATGGGCTAATGCGTTGATTTGATGCGTTCTTATGAGCTTTATGAAAATATTAGCCTTAGTCTTTCAGCTCGGCTGTGTGTCAGCGTTTCCACATTAAAAGACTTGGGCACTGAATTAGTGGTCGTTCCACCTCAGTTTAAAGAACTTCTTGTCACTTCAAAAATTACATTACACAAAGTGTTCCAAACATTGTTCTAAATTAACTTCATAAAGCAATGAAATGAAAAATCCATTCATGCCATAAAATGTGTTCAAATAGTGGTTGAAAGACTGAATCTCAACATTTAGGCTACTGAAAACTCTCGTCATTACCTGTTCCCACATCGCCAAAGGTGGGGTGGTATATGACCAGTGTCTGTGATGCAACCTAAATTAAATAGGCCTAGCCTACGTTCAGATTAAAATTTATATCAATATCAAACTGCTCATAATATTCATCCTCACATAAGAAAAATTAAACCCATTTATTTTAACGGTTGTGACAGACTGTGTGAAATGGACTGGGAGCAAATAAAAAAATATGGCCAAAACATTAAGTACAAATGTAGAAACACTTTAAATAAGGCACCAAAAACTGGTTGATTCCGTGTTTATTGGTAAAAGGCACAGTAATAAATTGTATTTTGTATTTTTTTTTATATGGACTGCCTTTGTTTATGAATCTCCATGCCCGGTGTGTTTTCAGAGAGTGACCTATGAGACGAAGAGGCCCACCCATGATGTGAGGACGATAGTAGATGTGGAGGGTGGTGTGGTGAAGGCTGGCAAGGAGGTGGAGTGGAAGGAGCAGATCATTGTTCCTCCTCTTCCACAGTCCTCCCTCGCTGGCTGTGATCTCATAAAGATTGAATATTACATCAAAGTAAGATATGCTTTGTTATGTTTTGATTATTAGACAAACAATAGGCCATTTGAAGATAACAACTAGTGAGGGACATCTATCATTATAACCTCTTTCAGTCATGCACCTCTTTCTGTAAATGTGATGGAAAGTTTACATAGTGGTCAGAGTCACGAAAAAAATCACAACACAGATTTGACTAGGTTGGACCTACCTCCAACAGTCTGAACTGAATGTAATCACAAAAATGTTAAAGTACAGTATTTAATTTTTCTCTTAATAGTCAGATCTTAATGGACAAAGTATTAAAGTACAGTATTTAATTTTTCTCTTAATTGTCATATCTTATGGACAAAGTAAAAATAACATGACTTTAATAAATCATGAAACAATTTGAATTAGTCAATTTGAAGTTGTTGAGGAGATGCTTATCATGTCAAATGTCAGTTTAGTCTATAACAAATTACTTTTATTTTTCCCCCATTGCATCACGGGGGGAAAAAAGGTTAAAAATATAATCTTAAATAACATCTTACAACCACAGTAACAATCTGGCCGGTAGTCTCCCTTCCTGTATCTTCTATATTTCAGTCATGCCAATTTAACATCTTAATCTAAGCCATATTTATCAAATCAATACAATATTTGCTAGATGAAGTAATAATGGAGTAATTGTTTGTTGCAAGATGCATTATTAATTCATGATTGTATGAGAAACTTAATGAAACTGAGCCAGGGTAAATTCTTGTTGAATGTTGGTAAAGTGCAGTCCAGATTGGCTGATCAGACACATACTGTATTTTTATTCATAATGAGTTTTGGATTCTAAAGAATACGGTAAAGCAATTGAAAGAAGCAAAGACGAAATTAGGTAGTCGGTATAAATTCTGTATTGCTCGTCAAAATGTAACATTTTCCTTTCCTTTTGATTTATCAGGTCAATCTAAAGTCTCCAGATGTCATGTTGACATTACCCATCCACATCGGGAACGTCTCACTAGACAAAAAACTGCAACCTTTGAAAAAAGCCACTCCTCCTCCCGCTGAACATACACCAGCCTCTGCACCTGACACCTCCACAACTGACACCTCTGCCCTTAACCCCACACTGCCCCCTCACCCCAACCCCAAACCCGCTCCCCGTCCCACTCCTCGCTCCAGGTTGTCCATCAATAATTCCCCCAGTGCTCCTCCAGCTGAGGACCACCAGGGAGCAGAGGGTGGGACTCCAATGAACGATGGCTTCACAAATAAACGTCAGTCTCAGCTGGTGTCACCCAATGCTTTCAGCTATGCCCCCGGCTTATTTTTCTCCCAGAACCAGCAGCACCATGGTCCAGGGTCTGTACCCAGTGGGCCTATGTTCAGTGAGTCCACAGTGGCCACAGCACCTTACCCCCTTGAGGGTGCTAGCTCAATGCCAATACCACTCATCCTGCCTCCAGACTACGGCACCTCGGCATATCCACAAGGTCAGTTAGCACATAGGCTCTAGTCATGCAGACTGGATCTGGATGTACATAGAGGAGAAGGCTGTAATTTAGGACTGATTTGAACACTTATTCATCATCTTCAAGGCACAGGGTTTCCTCAGTAGGCTCTACCAAACTGCAACAAACTCCAGACCACAATTGTAACAAGGATAACCTGCTTTGGAGCACCTTCAGTTCAGATGTTAAGATCAGAAAATATACAGTCCCCTCCAAAAGTATTAGAACGGTAAGGCAAATTCCTTTGTTTTTGTTGTTCACTGAAGACATTTGGGTTTAAGATCAAAAGATGAGTATGAGACAAGAGTTCAGAATTTCAGCTCTCATTTCCTGGTATTCACATCTAGATGTGTTAAACAACTTAGGACATATCACTGTTTGTATTAGACCACAGCATTCTTAGGTGAGCAAAAGTAATGGAACAAATAATCTTAAAGTAAATAACATTTAATATTTGGTGGCATAATCCTTGCTTGCAATAACTGCCTCAAGCCTGCGACCCATCGACATCACCAAACTGTTGCATTCTTCATTTGTGATGCTATTCCAGGCTTTTACCGCAGCCTCTATCAGTTCTTGTTTGTTTTGGGATGTTTCTCCCTTCAGTCTCTTAAGGAGGTGAAATGCAGCTCTATTGGGTTAAGGTCAGGTGACTGACTTGGCTGGTCTAAAACCACCTTCCACTTTTTTCCCCTGATGAGGTCCTTTGTTTTGTTGGCAGTGTGCTTTGGCTCATTGTCCTGCTGCATGATAAACTTCCTCCCCATTAGTTTCAATGCATTTATCTGTAAATGTTTCTGTCCACTTCTGAATTCATTCTGCTGCTACCATCATCAGTTACATCATCAATAAATATTAATGAGCCTGTTCCTGAAGCAGCCATGCATGCTCTAGCTATGACATTACCTCCAGCATGCTTCACAGATGAGCTTGTATGCTTCGGATCATAAGCAGTTCCTTTCTTTCTCCACACTTTGGTAGAGATTAATCTTGGAATTAGAACTTTTGCGGCTCATCTCTGTACTACTTTGCAAATTTCAATCTGGCCTTCCAATTCTTCCTGCTGATTAGCGGTTTGCATCTTGTGGTGCGGCCTCTATATTTCTGCTCTCTGAGTCTTCTTCCAACAGTGGATTGTGATCCCTTCACATTCTCTTCACAGCTCTCACCATATTTCTGTCATCAACTACTGTTGTTTTCCTTGGCCGACCTGTTCGACGTCTGTTGCTCAGTACACCAGTAGTTCCTTTCTTTTTCAGGCCATTCCAAATTGTTGTGCATGCTATGCCCACTATTTAATGTTTGGACAATCAACCTAAAAGGCAACACCTGGGCAACAAGAAACATGTTCCAATAGTTTTGCTCACTTGAAAAAGACAAAGAAACGGTGGTATGTCCTGAGTTGTTTAACACCTCTAGATGTGAATACCAGGAAATGAGAGCTGAAATTCTGAACTCGTCTCATACTCATCTTTTGATCTTAAACCCAAATGTTATCAGTGAACAACAAAAACAAAGTAATTTGCCTTACCGTTCCAATACTTTTGGAAGCCTAAATACTAATTTAATGTGAGTATGTGGCGGGGAAATCCCCCATCAAACCTACTGAGTACTCCAGTTATTTAGGATGAGATTCTCATGAGACTGGTCAAAACCTTTGTCCCTAGAATGGGCCAAGTTCCAAAAACACCATTTCCTACCTTTCCCAGAATATAACTTGATAGTCTCATGTTAGACCCTCCTTCCATTCCAACAGGATCCTGGCATGGATAAAAGCAGCCCACAACTTAAAATAAGGTGACATGCAACATTTTGTTAAGATGGGCTTTATCAGGCATTCATTTCTTTTCTTAAATTTTTCTTTTGACAGACTATCTGTACTATTTCCCTCTGCAAATCCTTACTTTACTTTAACGGTGTGCAGGGGTTTAATTTTCACTGTGGATGGGGGGACATGTCCCCATCACTGTCCAGTCACCATAGTCCAGATAAAATATGTTGATGCTTGTCTGAGCTGCCTATCATGAGTTCAAAGTAAACTTAAAGAGCAGCAGGGAGTGAGTGCTTTTCTGATTTTTGGATTCATTTTGCTTTGGGTATTTTTGCATGTGCACGTGAAGTCGCAGGATGCACACACAGATGTACATACACATATGTCTGTGTTAGGGGTCACATGTGCGCACACATGTATCTGCATAGCTGAGATGTACTAATCACACAGATGCACATACATACGCAGAGGTCTTTTGGTTAACACGACAATGTGCGTCTTGTCCTCTGTGACACTTCCCACCACCCATAGAGTGTTTGTCTCTCTGCCTGTCTCTGTCTCTCTCTAAGCCTGGAATACAAGTTGTCACTCACCAGGCTATGGTTTTCTAGTGCTGTTGCTGATGACATCAAACAGTAACCTCCAGAATGTTTGGGTTTTGCCTTTTTTAAATTTGTCTCTGTTTTAGATAATCAAACAGGTGACATTTGGTTAAAGTGTACACTCTCCAATTTGGAAGGGTATTTTTACACATTCTGTTTTGTCATGTTAAAATTACGGCACTTTTTATACATAGCCCCCAAGTTCAAGACACCATAATATTTGGGAGATAGCAGTGGTATGTATCTTCAATTTTTGAGAAACTCCTTTTTGGCTTTAGCTGTATGTTTAGGGTCATTGCTGGAGGATGCAGCACCGCCCAGGGCAGGAATTTCACTGGGGCCATGAAGGCCAAAGCCAAAGTACACTTTGAGGCAGTACACAAAATGCACTGCCACTGCAGTTGGTTTGCGGCTGCTAGCTTAAGCCATTTTCAGCACAGATCAAAAAACAGAATATGTGAAAATAAGACACAGGTTTAAAATGATCAAAATCACCCTTATTATAAAAATAATAATTTTGGCAGTGGAGGAATGTTCCCACACTTTCCTGAGCTGATAAGATGTTTCTATACACCCCAGAAGCCACTGTGCTACTGCCATCAACAGTCACATTGTTAATGAAGATAAAGAATGATACAGATTGATCTTGGTCTCGTTTGTCCACAGGACCTTTTCCCCAGATCTCTGCATTCTCTTTTATGTGCTTTAGCACATTGTATTCTGGCCATCCTGTTTTTGTGTCTAACTAGAGGGTTGCATCTTGCAGTGTAGGTTCAGTATTTCACTTTATGGAGTAAAAACACTGCCTCCTGAAGAGTGTTTCTGTTGCACAAGTGTATGGGGAGTTAGTTTTATATGGTGAGAATTCTGTCCAAACTGTTGATTTAATAAAGCCTAAGTTTTGGCCAAAATCTCTTACTGTTTACTTCTTGTTTCTCAGCCAGAAAAGCGTTTCCTCGACTTTCATTGGCACAACTCTATAGTGCTGTAATTTGTACATGGTAATACTGAAATTTCTAAAAAGGCCTTAAATTAAATTACAAATCTAAAACTGTGGAGTATAGAGGCAGCTTTTAAATAAATGTGTTTCTGTCCCAAACATTATGGAGGGCACTGTGTGTGGAAAGTGATATGTAACTGTGTACTTGTGTACTAACCAGCTTTTCTGATGGTGACTGTCTGTTACAGAAGCTCCTCCATCTTATAATGAGAGCTGCAACACATGAAGCGGATGAAGAACCAGCAACCTCCCACCAGGATGACGATCACTTCACTCTAATATCAAAAAAAATCTTAAACTATAACTGCAATTTGTGTACCATGTTGGTGCGTTTTCAAAAGAAATATTACTTGGACAAAATTACAAGATACAGAGGAAACTTAATCGAACATACTATGGTAAGGTTATTTTAGGCCACTAAAAAGATTTTGTGTAAGTTTCAAGCTTTTTTAAATGTAAGAGAATCCGCATTTTGAATTGAAATGAAAGTGAATTGATTTAATACTCTCCTGCCAAAGTGAACAAGTACCTTCACTAACCTAACGGAGGTTATTCTCTCCTGTAAACCAGCCAATCAAACACCGTCTTTTTGAAATCAGTTTTTGGTATACTTTTTGCACTTTGAATGAAAGGAAAGAGAAGGGGGGTATGCAGAATTTGAGGATACTTTTGATTTGCTGTTCTTTGTACAGTAAGTCATGTTGTACAGGAGTCATGTTTGTAGTTGTAGGTTATTTAGGTGGCATCTGTGATGTCATGTTTGAAAGTTTTATGTATGAAAACCTGTGCAAAACACACTGATTTAGTATTTAGTATTTAATATCTTTATTGTTTCAAAAGTGAAATAAAGTAATTTTTTAAAGAAAACTGGTAAAGTCGTGTTTAATCTTCTGGCATATTTTTCATTCATTTTGAGTTTTAATATTTAAACTGGACTAAATGGTTTGTTGGGGAAGTTTTTTTAATTTGCCTTTGATCAGCAGTTTCAATTTTATGATGACAATGAACAATCCAGATTTTGCTGTTGTAAGTTATCTACATAGAGCATTGTTTGATACAAGGCATGCCTCTGATGATTTCTGCCATGTTTGATAGTTTGTTACTTTATTGTCCTTCGAATGGTGTTGTAATGACTGTATACTTTCTCAGAGAAATTGTGTTGTGCAGTATATTCACCTTCCCTTGCTCAATGTGTGTTGGTTCTGAGTTCATAAATCCTGATTGCTTTTTTATAGTTGCACAATAATGCAACATCACTGTGATTTGAGGTTTTCTGTGGTCCTTCTTGATGAAGTTCACACCATTTATCTTAATCATAGTTTTTTTTGCATACATTTTGATGTTTTCTTGAAGTTAAATCCATCAATCATATAGAAAGACAACGTTAGATTTATTTATTGAGTGTTTTCCAACTGTTTTCTGGATTCCAATAAATCTGTTAAAAACCACTTGCGTCAACCAGTTTCATATTCTGACTCTGGTAAATGGAAGGTTGTTTCTGTTCTCATTTCAAAAATACTTAATTCTGCTTTCTGATGTTGAAGTAGACACTTAACGTAGAGACATATGACTAATTTTTAATGTACTATACACATTAGGAGCATTGTCCATGTTAATGTTACTGGTTGGCAATAATGTATTTAGAATTAAGCCAACCACAACATGGTCAGTTTGTGATGTACAAAGAGTTCTTTATAGAGTCATCTTACATTTAGAAGACAGATATTTCAGATCTTTTACCAAAAAGCTCATGAAATATAATACATTGTTAAAGATTAAGTCGTTCCCAACCTTTTTGGCTTAAGACCCTCACAAAGAAAAGCAGCGTCAACTTGACTCCTAGACACATTTCAGATGAGCTGTTAGCAGTTCCACCAAAGAGACATTTCCATCTAAACTTAAGAAACTGATAGATGGATGGCTTACTTTATATAATTGTTTGAGGCCCTCAAAGGTCAAAAAGCAAATCTTATTTTCTTTTCCACTCCATTAATCCTTCCCCACCTTTATCCTTTGGAGGGGCCATATGCTGTAGTTAAAAACAGTAAAATGTTGCTTACACATTAATCCTTCAGTTTTAACAATCTAATAATGTCATACATGTTTTATCAGTCAAAGAGGCCAATTTACTGCAGAATGCGTACTTTTAAGTACATTTGACTGATACTAATTTTACTTGAATTATGGACTTTTAGTTTCAGTAATTTTACATTAACATATTGGTACTTTCACTTAGGTAAAGGATCTGAATACATCTTCCACCACTGTAAGGTATCAAGGTTAATTTATTTGTCATTTTACAACACAGGTTGTCAATGTACCTTTCATGCTACACACACAATGTGAACAAAATAAAACTAAAACTATACACAGTTACATAATATACGTATGTCACTTTCCAGACGGCAGTCAGGTTTAAGTTTGTAGATGGTGTGGGAACTGTCTTTTAACATCCTTTGGGCTCTGCATAGGCACATCACTTCACTGATATCACTGACGCTCAGGAGATGGGTACCAGTGATCCTCTGAGCAGTTTTAATCACCCTTCGCAGAGCCTTCCAGTCCTGGGCCGTGCACATCCCATGCCACTTACTGATGTTTCCACTCAGGATACTTTCTATTGCTCCTCTAAAAATTCGTCCAATGATGGTGGTGTCATCCGCAAACTTCACAGCAGAGTTCTCTTCATGTACAGCATGAACAGGAGGGGGCTCCAGTGTTAAGCACTAGAGTGGAGGAGGTGTGTCTGCCAATCCAAACAGTCTGGGGTTTCATGGCGGAGATCAGGGATATATGCAAAGCTTACAATTGAAGTGGTACACACAGTGTAAGGAAAATTGTTAATTTATAACTTTCCTTATGGATCCATCGTCACATCAAAGTGAGGGGATGTAAGCCTACACTGCACAGATGTGGAATGCCACTTACTGGCCAAATCAGAGCACTGCTGCCACATGCTTACTGAACTGTTTGACTTATTTTATTGATATATAGAGTCATTTATAGAAATATAGATTTAATGAATCTCATTCAATGTTTAAAACATTATAAATTGACTGGTTGTCTTTCTAAAATCTTATGTTAGAGGTAAAAATTTATTAAATTTTTTTTCTTAGATATATATCTTAGGTCAAGTCCCCTTTCAAATTAAAGAATATTTTTTTTGGGGGGGGGGGTTCTGTTGTCCTTTTCCCTATATTTTTTATTATTTCTTAATTGAATTGAAATACCATTGTTTGATTTTGTCTATGTATCTGTCATGTATATGTTCTTAGTTGTATTATGAACTAACGAAATGATAAGTCATGCCTGTTTAAACTTTAGTTTACAGTGTAGAAAGTTTTTTAAGAAAGAAATACTTACAAATGTGAAAAAATGATCTAAAGCTTTGTATTTCACATGGCGTTCTCCCAAAGTTTCTGTATTTTATATTTCCAAATCATATTGAAGACTCTTGATTCTTTTATTTTTTCATGTACAGTACTCAGCAAATGTTTGAGGCGGGTGTGGAAACATGCTGTAAAGTAAGAATACTTTCAAAAATAGACATGTTAATAGATTATATTTCTCAATGAACAAAATCAATCAATTTTTCTCCGAACACTTGCACAAAGTCAGGGATCTTGTAGGCATATTGTCACGTGTATGATTAAACAATCATAGCAAACAGGTGCTAATGATCATAAATTCAATATGTATATTGAAACACAATCATTAAGTGAAATGGAAAAAGCTGTGCAGGAGAAATACAACTGGGAGAGGAACAGCTAAACTCAGTAAACAAGGTGAGGTTGCTAAAGACAGTTTACTGTCAAAAGTCATACGAGCAAGACACAAGGTAGGTATACTGCATCAGCAAGGTCTCTTCCAGGCAGACAGAAAGGGGTTTCCAGATGTGCTGTCCAAGCTCTTTTGAAGAAGCACAAAGAAACTCACTGCAGCAAATTAAAGACACACCATGCTTACTTCCCTTCACAATCAGAAGATGTCCAGCAGTAAATGCTCCGTACTTGTATAGCGCCTTTCTAGTCTTTTCGACCACTCAAAGCGCTTTTACACTACATCTGCATTCACCAGTCACACACATTCATACACTGAGCCTAAGTGCTCAAACGAAAACTAACATTCACACAACGGCGGAACAGCCGCCAGGGACAATTCGGGGTTCAGTATCTTGCCCAAGGACACTTCGCCACGCAACCAGGAGGAGCCAGGGATTGAACTACCGGCCTTCCGATTAACAGCCAACCTCCTACCTCCTGAGCCACAGCCACCCAGCAGTGCCATCAGCTCAGAGCTGCAGAAAACAGTGGGACCCTGGTACACCATCCATTGTCTGGAGAAGTCTGGGTCAGAAGTGGCCTTCATGGAAGACTTGCGGCCAAACCTCTGACATGGAAACAAGGCCACACGACTCAACTATGCTTAGAAACACGAGAACTGGGGTGCAGAAAAATGGCAGCAAGTGCTCTAGACTGGATGAGTGAAAATGTAAAATATTTGGCTGCAGCAGAAGGCAGTCTGTTTGCAGAAGGGCAAGAGAGCAGCACAAGAATGAGTGTCTGTAGACAATAGTGAAGCATGGTGGAGGTTCCTTGCAAATTTGGGAATATATTATTGGTCTCCTCACTGCTGAGAACTACAGGCAGATACTTTATTCATTATGCACTCCAAATGTGTATACCCAGCCAGGACCCATTTTTCCAAATACCTGTAAGTCAGACATTTTGTGCAACACCTCATACCTCATACCTCATTTTTTTTTCATTTGGGCCCTTAGCAAGGATACACTCCTCTTCTATATTCATGAGGCATGCATTTAGTTAATCTGAGTTGGTGTCTGATGGGTCCATGATGGCCAGTTCGTTCTGTTACAGTTAGTCAAACAAGAAAACAGGAAAACAAGGGATTTCAACCCAGACATCAAGGGAAAACACCAACACATTCTCATCTCAATGTGTCGTAACTGACACTTTCAGACAGCGTGACAAAGCGTAAGGATGTTACGCTAAAGGTACCCTTCAGCGTCCGTATGAAATAGACGCTAGAGACGCTTCTGGAAGCGTCCCATAGAGACGCACCTGGTGCTATGCTTTGTCACTTTCTCAAATTGTCGGTACATGACGCCCTGAGATGAGAACGGGCTCAAAACACATAAAGACAGACACATGAGGAAGGAAGTAAAATAGGAAATAACTATATCCCACAACTATAGGTAGGTAAGTAGGTAGATTTATTTTGTCACAATATAAGAGGTTATATAGTGCAATTGGGCTTGAAACTCCCCTCTGCTACCTAGCAGACAATATACATTAATATAGAAGCAATTATAAAAATGGTAAACATTGGTGATATGGTAATGATATAACAGTCTACTTCCATTGCTGGGAAGTTGGTCATCACAGCATCTGCCAAGTGAGAAGAAATTTCATGAAATTCAAATCAACAAATGTAAATTTAAAGCACTAAATCACCATACAATAATTGAAGAAACCTCTGCCTTTCTTTCTGTCTTTCGATTTTATCGACAACTGTTCATCCGCTGAGAACACAAGGATGTGTAGTGTCAATTATGAAGCTGGATGAGCAGTTCTTGAGAAAGTAGCAAAAGCACTGGGTGCAGTGCTAACCTCTAACAGGCACATTTTGAACAGGCACTGCACTAGTTTTAGGAAATACAGAAACAGATGCAACTTGAATACACATTGTCTGTGAAATGTGCATGAATACTGTGCTAGCACAGGTAGCATTTTGAGCTATCCACTCTATGGCTTACTCTACACTGATAATCCTTTAATGGTAAGGTTCCTGCACATAATAACAAATAACGTAGATACAGCATGAAAAAATAAAAACGCAGCTACTTACAAGATAAACCAAATAACTTCAGCTTTGGCATGAACTGCTCAGTTCTGCACTGACTATGGCAGTTCATCTAGGAGTCTGATTGGAGTCGTCTTTGGTGGAGTTGTCTGTGAAGATTCTCAGTCATCCAGGTCATAGTTATCCAAAGAAGGTTAAAATCAAGGGCAACTGGACTTGGTTGAAGATACTGGAAAATGTTTCGTCCCTCATCTAAAGGACTTCTTCAGTTCTGACTGACTGGTAGGGAAACTAAGGCCGCATCCACACTACTCCGTTTTAGTTTACAAACGGAGAGTTAAAATGAACACGATCTCTGTCCACACCAGCATTTTAACTGCGTTTTGGAGTTGATCTCCGTCTACATTAAAACGACTGAAAATGTACAGCTAGGACCCGTTCAGGTGCACTGGGCATGCACATGCCAGAAGATTTGGCAAAAGAATAAATAAATACAGAGGAAGCATCAGACCAGTTTTTGGGTGGGGGTTTGCATGCACCAATAAGGAGCTGGGACTGTTACTGAATGTAACATGGGAGTGTGGCGGCGGAAAACAGTCCGGGAGTCGTTTCAAAGTAGCCTAAACGGCGACATGCACAGCACAATTGTAGGCAAATAAGTGTTATTTGCACCATATATAATATTTGAATAAAAATACATGTCAAAGACCCGGTCAGTAGCATCGTGTTTCTGCTTTGCAAGACCCAGTCAGAGAGCCGAGCATGAGTGGCTGCGTCATCGTTTATAAAGTCCTCCGTTTATAAAGTCCTCCGTTTTGGCCCGTCTTCACTAAAACGCCCTCCGGAGTTTTGAAACCAAAATGGGGTCGGCAGCGTTTCCAAACTTCTGCGTTTTAGGTCTTCGTTTTTGTCGTTTTAGTCTGGACAGGAGGTGCAAACGTAGCAGACTACTGCGTTTTTGAATTAAAACCCCAATCTGCAGGCTCCTGTCCTCTTCAATGTGTACAGCGCAGTCCAGGAAGGCCAAACTGTTGTTGTGAACATCTTCTCGTCCACAGAGTGGACAGTAATATCAAGTTCTGGTTTACAGAAAACCCACACACACAGACCAATACCTACGGTTCGATTCACACCACTCACTGGAGCACAAGCTAGGGGTCATGAGAACACTGCACTTCAACCAAGTCCAGTTGCCCTTGACTTTAATCTTCGTTGGATAACTATGACCTGGATGACTGAGAATCTTCATAGACAATGGTGTGCATGGCAGGGCTGCAAGGAGAAAGCTAGTCCTTTCCTAAAGGAACATTCATGCATATCTGCAGTTAGGTCTGTAGATCTGGGCTTGTTGTGTTGCATGAGTGCCAGAAGGGCTGCAATTGCAACAGTATCCTTAAATCTTTTAATTTCAAGCAAAAACTATTAAAGTTAAAAAGCAACAAAACTACCATGGCATGTGGCATCCGTAATTTCTTATTGTGTCCCTCAAAGTATTGACCAAATATTCCACCTCTGTTATTGCAAGAGGGAAAACTTCCTCTCTGCAAATACTGACCACCCAGTGTTCACCTGATCATCAGTCAGGGCCACAGTGCTGACTTTGTATGTGCGGGCATCCTTGCCGAGGCCCAGCAGGTCTTAGTGCTGGCAGCTTTTCTGTACAGGTAACTTCAGCTTTTTCAAGGTTTTCCTCATCTATGTGTTTTCTGAATAATATATACACACATAAATACCAATTTGTTTACTCATAAAAGAAGGAGCTGTCCTCATAAATAGCAGACTTAAAACAGCTTAATCCTGAGAGTTTTTCCCTTGTGAAAGCATGAATGTTGTTAACACATTTTTATAACTGTTTAACAACAATTCATGGAGGTAGGAACTGCTCAGGCAGGTTTGTGCACTAAAATGTTACCACATTTGTGAGATTACAGAGGACGACAATGGTGAACAATTGGGTTTGGTGAAAGGAAAAAGCCAAAGTAGTCTACTTTGCTTTCTATCTTTGTTTTTGTTTGCATTTGTTAGCATACTATTGTAGAATATCAGCCAGAACATTATGTAACATGGCCTCGCAGACCTGACGTCCCGAGAAGACATTCTCAGCGTTGACAGCCTGTTTTTTTGAAAAATGGAATTATGTGTTGGCAACTTTGTTGAGTGGTTGGGGCATAAGGGCTCAGATAATGGCTGCGACAATGCACAATATTGGGTTCAAGAGAACATGATGAGAAGTTTAACGCTATTTTGAAGAAATCTTCAATGCTGATATTTTTGATATGACATTTTGTGTGTTAAACACTTAAATTCCTGTATTCTGGAGAATAAAACCTTTCTCAA
>NC_060170.1:2301938-2302990 GCF_021292245.1 Micropterus dolomieu | reverse complement strand
TCTTGAAAGGCCATCAGCATCACAGTTCTCTCTGCCTGGGCGATATTTGATTGTCGGGTCAAAATCCGCTAATTCAGCAACCCACCTATGTCCTGTTGCGTTTAGCTTGGCCGTCGATAACACGTAAGTTAGTGGATTGTTGTCCGTATATACAGTGCAAGATGAGCTGATTAGGTAGTCTCGAAAGCGCTCTGTAACAGCCCACTTCAAAGCCAGAAATTCAAGTTTCCCTGAATGCAGATGGTAGTTTTTTTCTGCTTTGGTTAGTGTGCGAGATGCATAGGCTATCACACGAAGCTTCCCCTCCTGCTCTTGATATAGCACTGCACCTAGGCCTTGCTGTGAAGCGTCTGTGTGTAGGATGAACGATTTGTTGAAGTCAGGGAATCCAAGTATTGGTGGCTCAACCAGACAATCAATCAATCTCTCCAATGTGTGTTGATGTTTGTCGGTCCATATGATTGGTTTGTGCGACGGTGTCCCTTTATGCTTCCCTTTCACTCTCTTTGTCCTTACGTTCCGGTCCTTCTGCTTATCTGGGCCAGGGTCTAATTCCATTAGGGCATAAAGAGGGTTGGCAATGCGGGAGAAGTCCCTGATATACTGTCGGTAGTAGCTCAGTAGCCCCATGACTGCTCTCAATTCTCCCACAGTCTGTGGCCTCTTCTCCTTTAAGGCCCTAACAGCCACAGTATCAGCTGGATCCATCTTACTGCCCTCAGCAGACACGATGCGCCCCAAGTAACGGACCTCACGCTTGAACACTCACACTTACTTGGTTTCAACTTTATCCCGTGCTGCCGTAGCCGCTGTAGTACTGTCCTCACATCCTCAACGTGATCCTCGAAGGTTCTACTGAAGACTAGGGTGTCGTCTAGATATGGGATACAGATCTCATCCCTCAGCCCCTCCAAGCATTCTTCCATACAGCGCTGAAAGGCGGCTGGAGCATTCATCAGGCCGAAGGGGATCCTGATCCACTCATAGAGACCCCATGGTGTGACGAAAGCGGTTATGGGTCTGCTCTCCTTCGCCATAAAGCCCTGATGGTA